>NC_056729.1:624628375-624688375 GCF_019279795.1 Protopterus annectens | reverse complement strand
TCTATAACTCCAAAATGACTTCCAGACATTCCATTCCCCTCAGGGAAGAGCAGTAGCCATCAGAATCCAGAAATTGCTAGCAAGTAGTCATCCAAGAGGTCCCACCAAACTACAGATGATCTGGGGTCTTCTCAAGGTTCTTTTTTGTTCCAAAGAATAATGACTTGTGGACGATTCTGGATTCGAGCAAGTTGAATTAGTTTGTAAAGCACACCATGTCCAGATCGTCACAGTGCAGTCCATTTTGCCTCTTTGGAGGAAGGATGACTGGATGTGCTGCATCAATCTCAAGGATGCCTAAAATCATAGATTGTGAGGCAGTACAGGAGATTTCTGTGTTTCTAGCTCAGGGATGATCATTACTAGTTCTGAACACTATTTGGTCTCTCCAGTTCCTCGCATGTTCAGGTATATGACAGTGGTAGCAGTCTGGCTCAGGTTGCAGGGGGTTTAGGTCTTTCACTCCTTAAATGATTGGCTCCATATCACCCCCATGAGAGCATCACTCATCAAAGCCAGGGGTACCTTACTGTAGCTGTGCAGTTCCTTAAGGATCACACTCCACTACAAAAGGTCTGGTCTCCAACCGTTTCATTCTTCTAGTTTTGAAGGGGTAGGTAGTTTTTGGTGTCATCCCATCACACTCCATTTCCAGGGCGGATTGGGTTGGCCCCCTCACATTTCTTAACTTTTTCTCCTGTACCAATCTTAATACCACTCGCTTAGTAGCTGACTTACCTCCCAGAACCTGTCTGCTTGGCACTGACTGGTACTGTTACCTTGGCAACAGCTTCTCAGCTTCTTATTCATTTGACTTCAAGGCCCTCTACATCAAGTGGATCTTGGGACTTGACTGCTCAACTCTTGTTCTTAGTGTCTAAGTCATCTACCTTTGAGCTGATGGTACAGATTTTCGTCTTGGGGCTATCTTGTTCCTCTGTTTCAGGGCCAGGCTTCCCTATCCCTATGGATCCCAAATCAGCCTTCTATGTTATGGAGAGTACGATAGTTCTGTCAAAGTATTAGGGGAGGAGGCTACCTCTGGTACTGGTTTAGCCCCTTAACACCATTCCATTAGTCCTTCATCCTGCTTATCATGACTGTCCTGATCAGACCAGAATAAAAAGCCTCAGAGAAACACAGCAGGATCACAGTCTTCAGGGGATTCCAGTCAACCCCAGTTGCAGAGTCCCTGGAAGAAGGCATGCAAAATGAGGCATGTGGACTCTCCCATGGAGTCCTAAAATCAGACATGGACTTTGAAAAAGAGAGAGAGCTCCCCACAGTCCCCTTGCAGAAGATGCCACATTTGGTAAAATCCTTGAATTTATGACATGGGGAACTTGGCCAATTGACCTACCCTCTCAGGACAAAAAAGTGCTTCATGAGACTTCTGCATCCACTCCTGACAGTCTTTTTGATTTGGCTACCAGGGGGCATGGCAAGAACCAGACATAACTACATTAGCCTAAAGATAGGCAACACTGGGCAATAGCGCCTCTAGTGATTTTTCATGATTATTGCATTAGCCACTAAGAGCTGGCTGACTTGACCATTCAAGCATTAGAGTTGAGGCCATTGGATGGGATAGGGAAACATTACTATGCTTCAAACACTTTTGCCCCAAGAATGTTAAATATGATACACAAATCACTTCCAAAGATCTAGTGGAACATGCTATGGAAATGTAACGATCCCACAATGGATTCAAGAAAATGGCAGGTATCCACCATAAGAAAACACACTCACCCTTTGATGTTTCCTCACTCTTTGGACCAGCGATGAAAGACAGATTGAACAAAAAGGTAAGATGCTGTCTGCCATAGGTTTTAGAACATTCTGAGATCCCTTAACAGGCTCCATAAGTGATACCGATCTCTGTGGTTTCAGAAACCCTGTATAAATCCTTTTATTTCTCCATCAGATAGAGGTGGCCATGGCAGGGGTGCAGCCCCTTCAGTGTACACTGACCATAAAGTCATGGGAATCTTCAAAACCAAGGACTCTGGGAACCCTTTTCCAGCAATCATACCTAGTGTCCCTGGAGGCTTGGTTGGTTGTCCCTCTGTGAAGGCAGTCTGGGCTACTTATTTCTCCGCTGCATTGCATGGCCATCACACGGGGCAAACAAGTGATAGGGATAATAGCTAGAGGCTATATTATTCCCTATTCCAAACCCCTTCCCCCTCTGTTATAGCTGTTACCAGATATTCTACCCCATCAGTCCATTGCATCAAATTGAGAGGTTTCCATCCTTTTGTAAGAGCCATCCTCAAGGTTCCACTAGATTAGAAAGCACTATTCCATATTCTTTAGTGTCAAAGAAAAACAAAGCCAAATCCTAGCAGCCTATACCTTCGGATAAAAATGGCACTGTTATCAGAGGAATCTGTAACTCTAAGGAATCTGTGTATTCCTATATCTAGATGATTGCTTCTTTGCTGCAGTAATGGAAGAAGTTCCTTCAAGCAACCCAAAAGTCCTTTTTGCAGCCTTTCCTATCTTTAGGTATCTCAATAAATCGTTAGATATCCTATCTTCAGCCTTCCCATGAGATGATCTTCATTGTCTGGCATCTAGATAAAATATTCTGTACATTAAGACTTCCTCAGGACAGAATCCAAGCCATGTAGACCACTGTCCAAATGCTCCTTTGAAGGCAATCTCCAGCAGTGTGATTGGATATCCTTCTATATCACTTTTACAGTATTCTTCACCTTTGGGATCTCCTGCCAAGGACAGCCCAATGTCCATCCAGTATAACAAAGCCTTTAGATCTTGTATGTGCTGTACATCATATGTATGCTTCCCATTCAGGATATAGGGTGTAAAGGTGATGTACGAATGCAGTTACCTATGCCTACTTTGCTGGCAGTCTGAAGTCTGTGCTGAATATGTAGCCATCAGATAAGTGCCCCGTTTGAGTCTTTTTTTTTTTTTTTTTTTTTTTTTTTATTATTATTACCTAGAGTTCATGTCCTCCCAGAAGGGAGGATGTCAGTGTGTGAGGCAGACTCCCCATGAGAACTGTTATGAACAGTGTCTTTTTTTTTTTTTTTTTTGTCTGCGTGCTTAGCATTTGTAAACTGTTTGTGCCTAAGATGCTTAGAAGCCAGTTGTTTTTTGCTGGCCATCTATCTTGTGGCCCAGAGGCTTAAACTTCTAGTCCAGGGTAGCATGGCAGAATCTAACCCTGAGGTACCATTGAGTAAAAAGGCCAAGAAATCTCAGCCAGATTCTGTCTGTCCATCTTTCACCAGGTGTTTCTCTAGAAGTGGGTGGTAGCTCTGTAGGCCATCCGGTGTCTGTCTGATTACTCTGCCATGACCTCATCAGAGGCTGGCATGAATCCTTCCTTTTGCATGTCCTCTGAGGCTTTGCAGGCATCAGCTCCAGACATGGAGGGGGGAACCGAGGTTGATTATCAGAAAGATGTAGAGGGTTTCTGCAAATTCTGGTCAGGGAAGAGGTTCTGGGTAGTCTTATTGAGTCTCATCAAGAGTTGGAAGCTCTGGTGTTTTTTTTGGGCTGATGTCCCTACCAAGAAAAAGCAGATCATCAGCCTACTTCCATATGTCCAGAGGATACTCAGAGAAAATGGAGGAGTCTACTCAGGGCATTTTTAATCCCTTAATGGCCCCAAAGTCTCCCCAAGGGTTTTTTGCCTACTCCCCTTGGATTCCAACTCTTTGCAAGGACTAGGGAACCTGATTCCTCAGAAGAGGATTGAAAGTCTGATGATGGGTTTTTGTCTTAACTCTTTCCAGATGCCTTTGGCTTATGGTCATGATGAAGATGAGTCCATTAGTACGGAGTCTCCTTTTGAGGAATTGTCTTTTGGAGACACTGTTGCTAGAATGATGGAATACTTTAAGTGGGATTCTTCTCAAGTGTCTGATATCAAGAAAAGCCGAGTTTCTTTTAGGCAGACACTCTTAACCGTTTGCAGTAACCCCTGTTTTGGCTGCTTTGTTAGATGCCTTTATAGCCACATGTTCTTCGTGTTGTACTGTTGCAATCATCACATTTGTGTTATCCCTGCCAGGTAGCCCTCGGCCAGCCCAAACACCAGAGACTTAGTATTTCTGCGTCAGTTGCTGTCGCTTGAGGCCTGACGTCAGGTCTTCAGTAGTGTGAAGTAAGGCAGCCGACGCCATTACTTCAGTTTTTCTTGCCGCGGAGCCCGAAGCAGAAGCAGTTCACATGAGTGCCGGTCAGCCGCTACCCGAGTTTCGTCTACTAAATTGAAGTTGAAGTCTTCTAAAGCTAAATACCCTGTTGGGGATCCTTTTTTCTTGCTCTAACCGATGTCAGCAAAAGTTAATAATTGTCTCGCCTGTGGAAAGCAAATACACACCGAGACTTCCACTCTTAGTTTAGGCCCAGACCACTTCTGTGCTTTGTTCAACGTCAAAACTATCCATCGTCTGGTCTTTATTGTTGCCAGATATTTTCGCTTTCATTCTTTGAATTCTGATATGACTTAGGTAAGCCAGCCGACAACAGATCTTCTGAAAAAATTTTAAGATAGACAGAGACAAGACCGCACAGGTCCACACCTACCAACAACGCTTCCGTTAAGCTAGTCATCAGTTCTCCATTTTCGCAGCCCCTGATGCCTGCTTCTGTGGATTCGCAGAACACTACTGAGACTCTTTTGGAGTATGCCGCAAAAGTCTTCTTCGACTAAGGATCCTGCAGTCGTCTACCTTGGATGGGTCTGGAGCCGCTGAGCAGGCACCGGCTTCTGAGGAAGTCCTTCGCACTACCGAATCTCGACACAAACCGACGTCTTCTTTCGTGACTACTGTTCTTTCAAAAAACTACTGAGTTTCTTAGGCCACAGGGTGCGAACCACACCCAAGAAACTGACCCACTCTCAGCCACCTGCTACCTTGCCTCAGTCTCAAATGCATAAAATGGCAGAAGACCTTATGCTGATCAGGGGAAGCCAAGCTAACCCCCTCCAAAAGGAAAAAAGATCTGTCCCCTGTAGTTTTGTCTGAACAAGAGTCAGATGAATCTGATGCCTCTGAATATGAAGACATGCGACCCCTCTCCACTTGATGTAGAGGATTCCATTCATTCAGCCTCTTCCCCAGAGGATTTTTCCTTTGGGGAAACCCTGCATACCTTAAGGGAGCATTTCCAATGGGAGATTCAGGGTTACCCTCAGTCTAAAAAGAGACACATGGAATTCCTAGATCTTCCACAATACAGACCTTTGACCATGCCCCCAGTCCTGGATGTTGTGGAGGATGTTGTATTCGAATCCAGCTTGACTCCTGATGCCCTCCCTCCTGCTCTCAGGAAACCAGACAGGTACTGTAGAGTCCCTGACTCACACAAATATCTTTTTAAAAATCCTCCAGCTGTCCCTGAGGTCATTTCCCAAGGACCTAAAGGGATTAAAGCAGCCTCTGCTAAGAATCCCACCCCCTCAGACAGGGATTCCCGAACATTGGACAGGTGGGGTAAAAAATTATACACCTCCGCTACTCTTGCTATCAGGGCTCTAACTTGTCAGTTGCATATGTTGAAATTTCAGCAACATACCTTGGAACTCCTTAAAAAAAAAATGTCTTCCTTTCCTGCGTGGGCAGAATCTAAAGATTTAGAAGAGTTAATGCATTCTGCAAGTCAAGTAACTAAACACACCTTGCACTGTGGTTTTGATGCCCTAGAAGCTTCTTGCAGGGCAGCAGTCAATCAAATTTCTTTACAGGTCCAGCCCCCTAGGTTCAGTAGGCATTGTCCCTCCAAACACTGGTCCTTTCCTACTCCCGGTAAACCAGTCTAGCCTAGCAGCTATGGGGAATGCAGAGATCTAAGCAGTGGACTACCTCCACTTCGAAACCAGAGAGTTTTAAGCCACCCCCTTATGGTAAGAACTCACAATCACTTGCCTCCTCCACCCCCACACTCTGCCCACCTTTACTTTACCCCTAGGAGGAAAATTGTCCTTTCACTCAAGCACTTGGGCCACCATTACCAAGGACCACTGGGGTTCTGAACATTGTGTCTCAGGGATACAAATTTTCCTTCCACACCCTTCCAACCCCAAAAGGGTTCCCAGATCTACCACCAAATCAGTGGGCGGAGGCTCAAAAGCAAATCCTTTCCTTGCTCTCTCTGAGGGCAGTAGAGCACATTCCTGCAGAACAGTTTCTAATCCAGACTTTTTCTGGTGTCCAGAAAAGAGGGCACCTGGTGCCCCATCCTCAGTCTATCCATTCTCAACACCTTCCTGGTGATCCCAAAATTTAAAATGCTCACCCTCCAGCAGCTGTTACCCATGCTCTTCAAGGATGCTTGGCTAGCCACCTTAGAACTAAAAGAGGCCTATCTCCACATTCCTATCAGGGAATCATGCAGGAAATATCTCTGCTTCAGGGCAGGATCTCAACACTTTCAGTTCTCTGCACTTCCCTTTGGCTTATCTACTGCTCCCAGAGTTTTCAAAAATGTCTGGCTCCAGCCATTGCCTTTTGCAGACAAAGAAATATTCAGATTTACCCATACTTAGACGACTGCCTTATTCAGGCAGATAGCCAGGAAAATCTGCTCAAGCACCTGGCCTATGTAAAGACCCTACTAACCTCCCTAGGGTACACAGTCAGTGAAAAGAAATCCAAACATGTACCCACCCAAAGGATTATCTTCCTGGGAGCAAGTCTGGACACAGCATCTCAGATGGCATACCTTACACCAGAGAAACACATTTTCCTGAGAGCCTGCTTCTCTCAACTATCCGTCAGGCCCCAGCTATCTGCAAGGAAGATCCTGCAAGCTCTGGGATTCATGAAATCTTGCATTCTACTCATTCCATATGCCAGACTGCATATTAGGAAACTTCAGTGGTACCTAAAGAGCTTTTGGTGTCCACACTCTCAAGACCTGGAAACTCTTCTACCTATAATTCCTTGCCTCAGAAAAGATTTTCTTTGGTGGGCAACAGCCTGCTGCCACAATGAAGGACTGCCTTTCTCCTCACCCCGCGCCGCCCAGACCCTTACCACAGATGCTTCAGACTATGCTTGGGGTGCACACCTGGACGACAGGTGCATACAGGGCCAATGGAGCCCAGAGCAAATCCCTCTGCACATCAGTCAAAAAGAGGTGATGGCTGTGCAGCATGCCTTGATAACTTTCAAGCCTCTTCTCTCTCCAGGGGCTCTCCTGATCAAAACAGACAACACCACTGTGATGTGGTACATCAACAAGTGGGGGGGGGGGACTCACTGCTACCCTCTGTGCAGGCTGGCCATGACCCTTTGGCACAAAGCTTCTGCTATGCAACTACACCTGTTAGCACAGTTCCAACCATGCTCTCTCAACTCTCTGGCAGACCAAGTATGCAGAACTCTTCTGGACCCACACGAGTGGCAACTCAACAGAAGTACCTCCACCCTAATAACTCAGAAATGGAGAACCCCCGAAGGTCGACCTCTTTGCCTCCCACACCAACCATCAGCGCAGCAAATTCTGCACCAGGGAGCATCACTGCATAGCTTGGAAAGTGGATGTCCTGTCCTTCCCCTGGGTCAATCTATCATTCTGTGCCTTTCCTCCCCTACCTCTCATCCCCAGGGTACTACTTAAAATAAGGGATGAAAAACCAAGAACTATTCTTATAGCTCCATACTGGCCCCGGCAACACTGGTACCCCTTACTGCTCAGCCTGTCCCCAATGCCTCCAAGGCATCTTCCTCGGATTCCAAATGTCATGCATCCCCAGTTGCAGACACTCAGTTTGGCAGCTTGGCTTATTCCCTAACCCTGAACCAATCTGCCAACCTCAATAAACAGGTTCTAGATGTTTTTGGTGAGGCTAGATGCCCTAGCACCAGGAAGTCTTATGCTGATTAATGGAAAAGGTTCTGCAGCTGGATCCAGGCTAAGAGAGCCAATATGGCACAGCCCTCCCTCCCTCTCATCTTGGATTACTTAGCTGACCTACTACACAGTGGCCTCTCTTTCTCCTCTATAAAAATTCATGCCTCTATTTCCGCTCATTTTCCCACTGAGTAGCCCCTTTTCTCACACCCTTTGATCAAACAGTTCCTAAGAGGGGCTAGCAACTTGAGGCCACCGAGAATGGCACCAACACCAGCATGGGACCTTAACTTTGTATTGGGAAAGATCATCCTGCCACCTTTCAAACCAGCTTCTTCTGCAGAGCTAAAAATTTCTCTCCTGGAAGAGAGCATTCCTTCTGGCATTCACTTTAGCCAGAAGTGTCTCTGAGCTGCAAGCACTCATGGCTGTGGAACCCATCATCATCATCATCCATGCAGAAAGGGTATCATCAGAACTAACCCATCCTTCATGCCCAATGTGGTGTCCAATGTGGCTCTCAACCAATCCATTCATTTGCCCATTTTTTTTCCTAATCCCCAGAATAGATGTACACAGACAGCTCAGATTCAATCTAGACAAGACTAAATCCTTCAGAAAGTCTGATCAATTGCTGGTTAGCTTTGCTACAGGAGCACAAGGCAATGCCATCTCCAAACAAACCATTTCCAAATGGATAGCACACTGCACCCATTTCTGCTACAAAAAGCATGGAAAGCCTCCCCCAAGGAGGTCAGGACACACTCCACCAGAGCAGCTTCCACCTCTGCAGCCTCCCTCAGAGGAGTCCCCACCAGGGACATCCTGGAGGCTGCCACCTGGACATCTGTTCACACTTTTACCAAGCATTATCACCTGCCTCTCTTCTCCAAATCCAGGGCAGGGTTTATCTCTGCAGTCTTGCAGGGCATCCTAGCCAGCCCCTAGTCTCCTTGACTTCCTCCACCCATTCTTCAGCTTTGGGAATTAACCCAAATGTGATGACTGCAGTAGTGAAACACGAAGAACATAGTACAGATGTTCTTCATGTTTCACTGTTGCAGTCACTACATTTGGATTATCTGCCTGCAGGTAGCCCTCAGCCAGCCTGATTATCTGCCTGCAGGTAGCCCTCAGCCAGCCTGATTATCAAAGTCTTGGGTCATGCGTCGGATGCTGCCTCTTCTTCTGTGACGTCAAGTCATCAGGGGTATAAAGCATGCAGCCGACACCATTACATCAGTCTTTCTTGATGCACGGTGCCCGAAGCAGACTCCTGAAATTTTCATTTTTGAGTTTCAGAACTAAAGTCTCCAAAAAAAAAAAAAAAAAAAAAAAAGCTAAGTACCCTGTTGGGGTCTTTTTTCTTGCTTAAACAGATGTCAGTAAAAGTTAACAATTGTATTATCTGTGGAAAGCAATTACTTCATAAAGATTTTAATTCGTACTGCATTACTTGCTTAGGCCCAGACCACAACGTACCTTGATGTCGGTTTTGTGCCTTATTCAATCCTCGAACTATTCGTCGTCGATTCATTTTTGCATCAAACTGTTTCGGTACTCTGTTTAATTATCCAGAAATGGCTTCGGTAAGCCATCCGACTACCGACATTCCGAAAAAAGTAAAGATAAAGAATGAGACAGACCGCATAGGTCCAAAACTGCTGAAGACGCTTCCATTAAGCTAGTCGTTAGTTCACCGGTACTCAGTGAGGCGCTTTCGCAGCCCCTGATACCCTCTACTTGAGATTCGCAGGCCTCTACTGAGACCCATTTGGAGTCCGGTATGCCACGAGATGCTTCTTCGACCATGGAACCTGCGGATGTCTCTACCTTGGATGAGTCTGGAGCCGCTGTGCAGGCACTGGCTTCTGAGGGTGTATTCAGGCCTACGGACTTACATTTCAAACCGGCGCCACCTTCTTCAAGGCCTAAATCTCGACCCACGCCTAGAAAACCAACATCCAAACCACATGGTCAGGCCCATATGCCTAAAAAACAAATTATAAGAATGGCTGAAGACCTTATTACTTTAATTAGGGGAAGCCAGCCTTCTCTCTCTGAGACCTAGAACTGATTTTCCTTCTGAATCTTCTGATCAGGTGTCTGAAATTTCTGTTTCTTCTGATTACCAGGATTTGCCCTTCTCTACCTACGAGGATTCTGATGCAGAGGACTCCATTCCCTCTGCATCCCCTCCAGAAGATTTTTCTTCTGGTGAAACCTTGCACACACTCAGGGAGCATTTCCACTGGGAAAGCCAGGGTTACTCTGACTCCAAAAAGAGGCTTAGGGAATTCTTACTCCTACCTCATCACAGGCCTTTAGCTATCCCTCCTGTCCTGGACATTGTAGATGATGC
Source organism: Protopterus annectens (assembly GCF_019279795.1). Taxonomy (NCBI): domain Eukaryota; kingdom Metazoa; phylum Chordata; order Ceratodontiformes; family Protopteridae; genus Protopterus; species Protopterus annectens. The sequence continues at coordinate 624,678,177 of NC_056729.1, read as the reverse complement.
CTTCTTGGAATCTAGCCTGGCCCCAGACACTTTACCTCCGGCTCCCAGGAAACCTGACCAGTATTAGAGTACCTGACTGTCACGAGTTCCTCTTCAAGAATCCTACTGCGGACCCAGAGACAATTTCCCAGGGACCTAAAGGCATTAATGCTACTACTGCCAAAAACCCTACCCCCTCTGATAGAGATTCCAGGGCCTTGGACAGATGGGGTAAGAAGGTTTACACTTCTGCTACTTTGGCCATTAGGGCCTTAAACTGCCAGTTACATATGTTAAAGTATCAGCAGCATATTATGGGACTGCTTAAACAGAAAATGATGTTGATTCCTGACTGTGCTGAGAGTAAAGAATTACATGATTTAATGCATTCTGCTGAGCAAGTTGGTAAACCTACTTTGCAATGTGGTTTTGAGACTCTCGAAGCATCTTGCAGGGCTGCTGTCACTGGCTCTGTTAGAAGGCATGCTTGGCTTAAGGAGCAAAATTTGCCAGATCATGTTAAAGCTAAATTACTGGATGCTCCCTTAAACCAAAACCACCTGTTTGGCAACAAAGTAGAAGTCGTCCTTAAAAAGATGGAGGAAAAACCTAAATCTATGCAATCTGTTAAAGATTTCCTGCAAGTACAGCCTCCCAGCTTCACTAGGCATTGGCCCTGTAAGAACTGGTCCATTCCCGACTCTTCCAGGCCTTCTCAGTCCAAACCCAGGAACAGCAGACCACCTAGCCTACAGTCTCAAGGTACTCACAGGCCTAAGCAGTGGGGGGCTTCCACTTCCAAAGCTGGAAGTAGTAAGACACCCCCCTATGGAAAACTGTCGCAATGACAACCTTAAACCTTCCAAGCCCTGCTCAACTGCCTGCTCCCTTAGGGGGGGAAAATCACCCTGCATGCAAAAAAACTGGGAACTCATTACCCAGGACAAATGGGTTTTAAATGTAGTTCCTCAAGGATACAGATTTCACTTCCACACCTTACCAACCCCAAACAGTTGGCCAGACCTACTCCCAAATCAGTGGGCAGAGGCTCAACAGCAGGTTCTCTCTCTTCTAAGTATCAGGGCTATTCAGCCTGTCCCAGCAGAAGAAAGGGGACAAGGTTTTTACTCAAGAATTTTCCTGGTATCCAGAAAAGACAGCTCCTGGCATCCTATCCTGGACCTCTCTATTATAAACGCCGTTTTGGTAATCCCAAAATTCAAAATGCTAACACTTCATCAGCTGCTTTCTATGCTAGGCAAAGGCAACCTTAGACTTATAGGAAGCTTACCTGCACATTCCAATAAGGGAATCTTTCAGGAAATACATATGCTTCAGAGCAGGCTAAATGCACTATCAGATGTTCATCTTGTTTCACTGTTGCAGTCATGACTGTAGGGTTCTCCCCTGCCGGCAGGCAGTCCTCGGTCGGCCAGAATCCCAAAGTCTGGGTCCGGCGTCGGCTGTTCAGCCATGCTCCCTGACGTCAGAGCACCAGGAGTACAATGTTGACAGCCGACGCCATGTTCTCCAGTCTTTCTTGCCGTGCGTTGATAGCTGTTCGCAAGTGCCGGTCGGCTGACTCCTGACAAATTTTTTTTTTTTTTTTTATAAACGTACTTCAGTCCGAAGACTTTCTTTTCCTACTCAAAGCTAAGTACCCCGTTGGGGAAACTTTTTTTCTTGCTCCAGTCCGATGTCAGAAAAAGTTAATAATTGTATTTCATGTGGGAAGCAAATACCTCATAAGGATTTTCATTCTTACTGTATTCCTTGCTTAGTCCCTGACCACGACGTAGCTAGTTGTCGGTTTTGTGCTAGATTCAATCAACGTACGATTAAACGAAGGTATGATTTTGCATTTCATTATTTCGGTAGGCGTTTTAATTATAAAATGTCGGATACGGTTCCGGCTACCAGAGTTCACAAACTACGCAAGGATAAAGACAGGCCTCCGAGGTCCAAATCAGACGACGTTGTACAAGCAGAGCCAGCTTCAGGTTCGGCCGTCGTCAGTGAGGTGCTTTTGCAGCCCCTGTCGTCGGCCATTTCGGAACCGATGGCTGAAACGGACTCCCACGAGGAGCCAACTAGGCCTTTGAATATTTCTGTTGCAGGACCTTCGGACAATGCTCCTTTGGATGGGTCCGGAGCCGCTGTGCAGGTACCGGCTTCCGAAGGGGTTTTCAGGCCTACTCAGCTTCTAATAAAGGCAAATAAAAAGGCAAAGACTCCTTCCAAATCAAAGACTGCAGCCCAGGCCTCTTCTGATCCGGCACCCAAGTCTCAGAAACAGTTACTTAAGATGGTGAAGGACTTACTATGATTAGGGGTTCACATCCCCCTCCAGATAAAAGGCCAAGGCAGGAAGTTTATTATGACTCCTCTGATCAGGCTTCTCTTTCTTCAGTTTCTTTCTCTCCTTATGAGGATTCTGATGCTGAGGAATCCGTTCCTTCAGCTTCTCCCCCTGAGGATTTCTCTTTTGGGGAAACTTTGCATGGAATGAGGGAACATTTTCACTGGTAAGGACAGGAGTACAAGGAATCTAAGAAAATACTAAGGGATTTTCTTCTTCTTCCACAACATAGAAACCTGGCTATTCCTCCTATTTTGGATATTGTGGATGATGCTTTTTCGGAGGCTAACTTAACTCCTGACTCTTTTCCTCCAGCTCCTGTCAAGTCAAGTCAAACAGATATTATAGTGTTCCTGATTCCCACCAGTTTTTATACAAGAATCCTACTGCTGACCCTGAAACCATTTCTCAGGGTCCTAAGGGGGTTAAGGCCGCTTCTGCTAAAAACCCCATTCCCACTGAGAAGGAGTCCAGATCTTTAGAAAGATGAGGCAAATAAGTGTACACTTCTGCTACTTTATCTATTTGGGCTTTAAACTGTCAGTTTCATATGCTGAAATACCAGCAATTTCTCCTGTCTGTTTTAAAACAAAAGATAACTTCCATTTCCGCCTGTGCAGATGATAAGGAATTACATGACTTAATGCATGCCACTGAACAAGTTGGGAAGCATGGTTTACACTGTGGATTTGATGCCTTGGAGGCCTCTTGTAGGGCTGCTGCCTCTGGCACAGTCATTAGAAGGCATGCATGGTTAAAGGAACAAAATTTGCCAGATCAAGTAAAAGCTAAATTATTGGATGCTCTTGTTCAGCATAATGATGTCCTTCAAGGATGCGTCTGCAGTCATAACATATGGGTTGTCCTGCCTCAGGCAGCCCTTCGATCGGCCGGATTCCAAAGTCTGGGTCTGGCCTCGGCTGATGTCGCACTTTCCCCGACGTCAGAGTATCTGGGGTATAAAAGCATCAGCCGACGCCATTTTCCTCAGTCTTTCTTGCCGCGCGGTGCCCGAAGCAGAAGCTGTTCGCAAGTGCCGGTCGGTCAGATCCAGAGATTTCAGCTACCGAAGACTTCGAAAAAAGCTAAGTACCCCGTTGGGGACTCTTTCTTGCCTCAGCCGATGTCAGACAAAGTAAATAATTGTTTAACTTGTGGGAAACAAATATCTCATAAGGATTTCCATTCTTACTGCCTTCCTTGCTTAGGCCCAGACCACGACGTATCAGCTTGTTTAGCCTGTGCCTCCTTCAACCGACGAACTCTTAGACGTCGGTCGGAGTTTGCAGAGGAATTTTTTGGAGCTGCTTTTGCTTATAAAATGCCGTCGGAGACTCTGACTTCGCATATGATCAAAAAACGCAAGGAAAAGGACCGACACTCGCGGCCCGTGGTTTCGGCTGAAACCACGGCTAGGCTCATGAGTGTCTCTGTTTCGGCCGAAACAGAGTCCACGGCGATTCCTACTTCCGAAACCATACCTCCGACCACCGAGGCCAGAGAGGCCCCGGCTGAGTCGGCTTCAGAACTCCCTACTGAAGCTAGTGTTCAGGAATTGTCCGACACCATACCTTTGGACATTTCTACCCCTGCACGTGGGGCAGCTAGGCCCCCAGCTTCTATGTCTATTAAGGCCTTCTCCAGGGCTAAAGCTGCCAAACTTTCAAAAGCTTTGCCTGCCAAATCTACATCCCAGAGGCCTTCCTCTAGTTCACAGATCCTCAGCCTTGCTGAGGACCTTATCTCCTTAATTAGGGGTTCACAACCTCACCCAGACAGGGCCTCTCACCCTCCTCCAGACAAAAGGCCCAGGACTGACCCCTCTGAACCTCACTCCTCAGATTACTCCACGGATGGATCTGATTTGTCAGACCACCAGGAAGGGGCTTACTCGCCTTATGAGGATTCAGATGCAGAGGAATCTATCCCTTCGGCCTCCCCTCCTGAAGAATTTTCCTTTGGGGAGACTTTACACTCCATGAGAGAGCACTTTAAATGGCAAGGTCAGGATTTCTCTGATTCTAGAAAAAGATTAAGGACCTTTTTGCATTTGCCTCCGCATAGGCCCTTAGCTATACCTCCTGTTCTAAATGTAATTGATGATGTGTACAATGATGTCAGTACAGCCCCTGATTCTCTTCCTCCGGCCCCTGCCAAACCTGACAGATATTACAGGGTCCCGGATTCTCATTTCCATCTGTATAAAGCCCATGCTGCAGACCCAGAAACTATTTCTCAGGGCCCTAAAGGGGTAGCAGCCGCTACTGCCAAAAATCCCCTACCCTCTGAAAGAGAGTCTAGAGCTTTAGAGAGATGGGGAAAAAAGGTTTATACATCTGCTACTCTTTCTGCCAGGGCATTAAACTGTCAATTCCATATGATACAGTACCAAGAATTTTTGTTAGATCAACTGAATAAGAAACGTTTTTCTCCTGAACCCTTAGACCGTAAATCCCTTCAGGATTTGCTACATAACTCACAACAGGTTAGTAATCATTTTTTAAAATGTGGCTATGATGCACTGGAGGTTTCATTTAGATTAGCTATGACTGGGGCAGTTATTCGTAGGCATGCCTGGCTGAAGGAGCAATCTTTGCCAGACCATGTCAAAGCTAAACTCCTCGATGCTCCAATGGAGAAACAAAATTTATTTGGCTACCCTGCACAGGAGATTCTAAAAAAGGTTGAAGAAAAAGCAAAATCTGTGCAAACAGTTAAAGATTTCCTGCAAGTTCAACCACCGAGGTTCAGCAGAAACTGGCCTACAAAGAATTGGTCCTTTCCTGACTCATCCAGAGCACAGAGAGGCAGGAACAGGCACCCTAGAGGCAGAGGTCAATCGAAGGGCCCCTACAGAGGCCGTCAGTGGCAGCCTGCCAACCAGAGGAGTAGTGCAACAGCTACAACTACAACCACTACTACAGGACAGACCCAATGACTTGACTCTGATTCCGCCTACCAGGGATCAACTGGAAGCACCCTTGGGCGGAAAGCTGGCTTTATTCTCAAAAAACTGGCATTGCATTACAAAGGATACATGGACATTGCAAATAATAGACAAAGGATACAGGTTTCACTTCCACACTTTGCCAAAAATAAGCGGAATGCCAAACCTTCCACCAAACCAGAAGGCAGAGGCTTTAAGACAAATCAGCAATTTACTTCAGATGAAAGCTATAGAAAGGGTACCATGTACAGAACAAGGCCAAGGATTTTACTCCAGGCTATTCCTTGTATCAAGAAAAGAAAACCAATGGAGGCCTATTCTCGACCTGTCCGCACTGAACACTTATCTCATTGTGCCAAAATTCAAAATGCTGACCCTACAGCAACTTCTTCCCATGTTGGGCAAGGAGTCTTGGCTGGTGACTCTAGATCTCAAGGAGGCATACCTGCACGTCCCTATCCGACCAGATTGCAGAAGACACCTCAGATTTCTTGCAGGATCAGAGCATTATCAATTCTCAGCATTGCCCTTTGGCTTATCTACTGCGCCCAGAGTATTCACGAAATGCCTGGCATCAGTAATCGCACATTGCAGACTTCATGGAATTCAAATTTATCCATACCTGGACGACTGCCTAATACAAGCGGACAACAAGAAAAAATTGCTAAAGGACTTGGCCTATGCCATACACCTGCTACAGACCTTGGGATACACAGTCAACATCCAAAAGTCAAGACTAGTACCATCCCAAAGGATAACCTTTTTGGGTGCAGATCTGGACACAATCACCCAGATGGCTTTTCTCACAGAAGAAAAACAAAAACAACTTCCAGATTACTTCATGATTCTGACAAGACAAACTCAGCTTACTGCAAGGAAAGTCCTGCAGGCCCTGGGTTACATGGCATCCTGCATAATTTTAATCCCACATGCCAGGCTGCATATGAGGAAATTACAATGGTACCTAAGGAGTGTATGGTCTCAACACAGTCAGAGTTTAGAAACCATGATACCAATCATTCCATGCCTTCAAAAGGAATTCCTGTGGTGGGCTCAGGCCTGCCAGTCCAACAGAGAGGGTTGCCTTTCAACAAACCAAAAACAAGGCAGACCATCACCACGGACGCCTCAGACCAAGGATGGGGAGCACACATGGAGGACAAATGTATCCAAGGCCTATGGTCTGAAGGGCAGCTAAGCATGCACATAAACCAAAAGGAAATGCTGGCAGTGAGGCATGCAATCGAGGCATTCAGGCCCTTCCTCCAACAAGGGCATCTGTTAATAAGGACAGACAACACCACGGTCATGTGGTACATAAACAAACAGGGAGGCACACATTCCTACCCTCTATGCCGGATGGCTATGAATCTGTGGAATCTATGCCTGAATCTCAATATCCAGCTGCAGGCCAAATTCGTACCAGGAAAAGAAAATGCACTAGCAGACAGCTTAAGCAGAACTACCATGGATGCACACGAATGGATGCTGCATCCAGACATCTTCAAACTCATAACAAAGACATGGGGAATGCCGGAGATAGATCTGTTCGCCTCCCCACTCAACCACCAACTGAAGACATTCTGCTCAAGGACATACCACCCACAAGCATGGAGGGTGGACTCTCTCTCTTTCAGCTGGAATGCCCTAACAGTATATGCCTTTCCACCTCTCCCATTGATGTACAAGGTTCTACTGAAGATCAGGGAGGAACAGCCAAAAGTGATACTAATAGCTCCGGACTGGCCAAGACAACACTGGTACCCACTATTGAGAAGCATGTCTCAGGCAAATTCATGGCCTCTTCCCTATGGCCTCTTCTTCTAACGCAGAACAATTTCAAGACCCTGCATCCCAACTTGAAAACATTGCAGCTAACTGCCTGGAAAATTCCTTAAATCCCAACCAAACTGTTTTATCTCAGAGGGTGAAGGACATTATCCTGGAGGCTCGCAGACCTTCCACAAGGAAGACATACTCAGCTAAATGGAAGAGATTTCTCATTTGGAGCACATCAAAGGGCACAGATGTCACAGTGGCAAACCTAGCACACATCCTGGAATACTTAGCAGAATTGTTCCACAATGGCCTGTCTTATTCTTCCATTAAGATTCATGCTTCAGCAATTTCAATAGAATACAATATGGATCAACCTATCTTCTCACACCCTCTTCTCAGACAATTTTTGAGAGGGATCAAAAATGTTAAACCTCCAAGAAGACCCCCTCTACCTGCATGGGATCTCAATTTTGTGCTGGAAAAACTAACACTACCTCCTTTTGAACCAGCAGCATCAACAGACCTACAGTTTTTATCTTGGAAAACTGCATTCCTTCTGGCAATCACTTCAGCAAGAAGAGTATCTGAGTTACAAGCATTAATGGCAGTGCAGCCTTTTCTTATTTTTCACCAGGATAGAGTGTCACTAAGGACCAATCGTACTTTCATGCCAAAGGTGGTATCTAGGGTATCCTTGAACCAAGCTATTCACTTGCCTACGTTCTTCCCTAACCCACAGAACAAAGGGGAAAAACTTTTGCACACCATGGATATACACAGACAACTACGCTACTATTTGGACAGAACGAAAACTAGCCAAAAAACTGACCAACTTTTTGTAGCATATGCAACTGGGGTGCAAGGAAGAGCAATTTCCAAACAGACAATTTCAAAATGGATAGGAAATTGCATTCGTTTTTGTTACTCCTTTCATGGAAAGACAGTTCCTGAAAATATCAGGCCTCACTCCACAAGAGCCACAACCACCACTACAGCTTTCCTTCGAGGGGTGGCTACCAAGGACATTTTAGAAGCTGCTACTTGGAGCTCCGTGCATACATTTGCCAAGCATTACAATCTACCTTTATACTCCAGATCCTGAGCAGGGTTTGCAACTGCAGTGCTGCAGGGGATCTTAACTACACCATCCTTCTCTTAGTACCTAATCCCCCAGATTGGCTATGGTATTCTACCCATATGTTATGACTGCAGATACATCCTTGAAGGACATAGTACAGTTTTGTACTTACCAGAAATGTAGATGTCCGATAGGTATGCATCTGCAGTCAGGATTACCCACCCTCCTTCCCCTCTGTGGTATTCCTAGGGTACTTACCCCTCTTTCAGCTAGCTGAGGGAATCTATTATGGTGTATTTGTTTGTTTATACATGTATATAATTTGCAAATGTTTGGAACTTTTCAGCATTTTTAGGTGAAAAATTTAGCCTTCCTAGAGGGCACCTGGCATCTGGGGCAAGAAAAACTGAGGAAAATGGCGTCGGCTGATGCTTTTATACCCCAGACGCTCTGACGTCGGGGAATGTGCGACATCAGCCGAGGCCAGACCCAGACTTTGGAATCCGGCCGACCGAAGGGCTGCCTGAGGCAGGACAACCCATATGTTATGACTGCAGATGCATACCTATCGGACATCTACATTTATGGTAGGTACAAAACTGTACTTTTTGTTTGGATCTAAAGCTGAAGAGGTGATAAAGAAGATGGAGGACAAGGCTAAATCCATGCAAACAGTTAAAGATTTCTTACAAGTACAGCCACCCAGATTTAGTAGGAATTGGCCTACAAAAAATTGGTCCTTTCCCAATTCAGACAGGCCTCAGAGGGGTAGATACAGACGCTCCTGAGGAAGGCCTCAAACGCAAGCCTCTTATAGACCAAGACAGTGGACTGCTTCCACCCCTAGGGGAGGAGAGGACAGGTCGCAAGCTCATAGAAAACAGACTCAATGACTCCCTCTGTTGAGCTGCAGGAACTACTTGCTTGGAAGCTCCTCTCGGAGGAAAACTTTCTCTTTTTCACCTAAATTGGACTCATATAACCCAAGACAAGTGGGTTCTGGATGTGGTTTCAAGAGGTTACAAATTCCATTTTCATACCCTACCAAGACCAAGCGGATGGCCAGATCTTCCAAAACATCAATAGTTAGAGGCCTTAAACCAGGTGGAAGCTCTCTTGGCTATGAAAGCCATAGAACTATTTCCACTTTCAGAGATGGGACAAGGTTTTTACTCAAGGCTCTTTCTAGTCCCCAGAAAGCAAAATTCATGGAGACCCATTCTGGATCTGTCAGTCTTGAACACTTTTCTCGAGATACCAAAATTCAAGATGCTTACTCTACAGCAGCTACTTCCAATGCTGACCAAAAATACATGGATGGTAACTTTGGATTTAAAGGAGGCATATTTACACATTCCCATCAGGCAGGAATGCAGAAAATACCTCAGGTTCAAGGCCGGATCGAGGCACTATCAATTCTCTGCGCTGACCTTTGGATTATCTACTGTGCCCAGTCTCTTCACCAAATGCCTGGCTCCAGTAGTAGCTTATTGTAGACTCAAGGGAATTCAAATTTACCCTTATCTGGATGACTGTCTTATTCAGGCAGACAGCAAGGATGTCTTACTCTAGCATCTAGAGTTTGTTCAGAATCTTCTCAAGTTCCTGGGATTCACTGGAAACATAAAAAAGTCAAATTCGACACCCTCACAACAGATAATTTTTCTGGGCGCTTCTCTAAACACAATAACCCAGATGGCATTTCTGACATACGAAAAACAATTACAGCTGGCTTCAACTTTCAAAACCTTGGCAACATTAACTCAGCTATCTGCAAGGAGATTCCTGCAGGCTTTGGGTTACATGGCCTCCCTCCTGCATCCTTCTCATACCATATGCAAGACTACATATGAGGAAAATACAGTGGTACCTAAAAAGTGTATGGTCTCAGCATTGCCACAGTTTAGACATACAGATCTCCGTCCTGCCATGTCTTCAAAAGGAATTCCTTTGGTGGTCCAAGGCATGTGCTCTAAACAAAGGAAAACCCTTCTGTCTGCCTCCTGCCACTCCGATACTAACCACGGACGCCTCAGATTATGCATGGGGAGCCCATTTTCAGGGCAACTGTCTGCAGGGCCTTTGGACAAAGGATCAGAAGCACCTGCATATCAATTTAAAGGAAATGTTAGCCGTTCAGAAAGCTCTATTGGCCTTCAGGAATCTTCTACAACCAGGACAACTTCTGATACGGACAGACAACACCACAGTTATGTGGTACATAAACAAGCAAGGGGGATCTCATTCCTATCCCCTTTGCAGACTTGCCATGAATCTTTGGAACACAGCTCTAGCTTGCAAACTGGCCTTCAAGCTCAGTTTCTACCAGGGAAGCAAAACTTCCTGGAAGACAGTCTGAGCAGAAACCTATCGGACCCACACGAATGGATGCTGGACACCGAAATATTCAAGATGATTACAGCAGTCTGGGGATGTCCTCACATAGACCTCTTTGCATCCCACCTCAATCATCAACTACAGATTTTTTGCACCAGGACATTCCATGAACTAGCTTGGAAAGTGGATGCACTATCATTCAGTTGGAGAAACCTCTCGGGGTATGCCTTTCCGCCTCTTCCTCTTCTTCCATGGGTATTATTAAAGATCAAACAGGACAAGCCCAAGATGATAATCTTGCTGGCCCCAAATTGGCCTCTACAGTTTTGGTACCCAACACTGAAAAACCTTTGTCTGGAGCCCCCTTGGGTTTTACCACAGACTCCGAACCTTCTGTCCTAACACCAGGGTCAGGTTCTGCACTCCCATGTCAAAACTCTCAGCCTGGCAGCCTGGTTAATCCAGGGTCTTTGATTCATTCTCTCCTACCCAAGCAGGTTATGGATGTCATTTTAGAAGCCAGACGTCCTAGCACTAGAAAATCTTATGCAGGAAAATGGAAAAGATTTTCTTCTTGGATGCAGGCTCAGGATTCTGATCCTCTTATTCCTAACATTCCTCTGATTTTACTTTACCTGACAGACCTCTTACATAAGGGTCTCTCTTTCTCTTCAATAAAGATACAGGCCTCTGCTATTTCTGCTCATTATAATACAGACCCTCCAATCTTTTCCCACCAGCTCATGAGACAGTTTCTCAGAGGAGCTAAGAACCTAAGGCCCCCTAGATCTCCTCCCATTCCTGCTTGGGATCTCAACTATGTTTTGGAAAAACTCACCTTACCTCCTTTTGAGCCTGCTGCCACATCTGACATCAAGTTTTTATCTTGGAAGACAGCTATCCTGTTAGCTCTGACCTCTGCCAGGAGAGTTTCGGAGTTGCAAGCTCTCATGGCTGTGGTACCTTATATTATTTTTCATCAAGACAGGGTGTCTTTAAGGACTAATCCTACTTTCATGCCTAAGGTGATTTCCAAAGTGGCTTTAAATCAAACTATTCACTTGCCAACTTTTTTCCCCACTCCTCAAAATAAGGGGGAAAGGATCTTGCATTCCTTGGATGTACACAGACAACTACGTTTTTACCTGGACAGAACCAAGGACATCAGGAAATCAGAACTATTGTTTGATGTTCTTCATCTCACATTGCTGCAGTCCTTACATATGGGTAGTCCGCTGTCCTCGGTCGGCCCGAATACCAAAGTATTAGGCTGACGTCGGTCATGGGCGCTCAGATCTGACATCAGAGCGTCAGGGTATAAAAGCGCATGACCGACGTCATATCCTCAGTCTTTTTTGCCGCATGGTCCGATGCAGAAGCAGCGTTGCAAGTGCCGTTCGGCGTTCTGAAATTTTCGTATTCTGAGTTTCAGACCGAAACCAAGTTGGGCTAAGTACCCCGTTGGGGAATATTTTTGTTTTTTCGTGCCTCAGTTAATTCCGGATGTCAGAAAAAGTGAATAATTGTATTTCTTGTGGGAAACAGATACCGCATAGGGATTATCACTCTCTTTGCATTCCTTGTTTGGGACCGGACCACAACGTAGTCGGGTGTCGGTTTTGTGCTAGGTTTAATAAGCGCACTATAAAAAGAAGGTTAGATTGTGCTAGGTTAGTCTTTGGTAAGCGGTGTAATTATAATATGCCGTCGGATCCTCCGACGACCGCTTCCACGAAGAAGCGCAAAGACAAATCCTTGAAACCTAGACAGGTTGATTCGTCCGTTTCGGACGGTCCTGCAGAAGCTGCAGTGGAGCAGGTGGTTCCGGCTGAAGTTTCTGTTGAGTCTCAGGGGGAAACTGATTTTGCAGGATGTGGCCTCACAGGAGTCAGGTCAAGCTGAAGGGGCCTCTCAGGTTACTGTTCTCCCTTCTATGCCTAAGGTGGTTAGGCCTTCTGCTACTATTTCTAAGGCTTCTTCTAAGGGCAGGTCTGTTTTGCCTTCCTCTGGTGTCCCTCCAGGTACTTCAGGGTCTGTGCCTAAAAAGCACATGCTTAAAATGGCAGAAGATTTGATTACTTTAATTAGAGGTTCTATGCCCCCTCCTGATAAGAGGCCCAGGGTGGAGCCAGAGTTGGAAAGTTTGGTTCAGGCCTCAGACGACTCAGACTCTTCTGCTGAAGATATTCAAGATTTTCCCCCTTATTCGGATTCTGATGCAGAGGATTCCACTCCTTCTGCTTCTCCTCCTCCTCCAGAGGATTTTTCGTTTTCAGAAACTCTGCATTCCATGAGGGAGCATTTTAAGTGGGAAGGACAGGATTTCTCTGATTCACGAAAGAGGCTTAGGGAATTCTTGTTTTTACCACAGCATAGACCCTTGGCTATACCTCCTGTTTTGGATGTTGTTCAAGATGTTTTCTCGGAGGCTTCCCTTAATCCAGATTCTTTGCCTCCTGCGCCAGTTAAACCGGACAGGTATTACAGGGTGCCTGAGGCTCATAAATATCTGTATAAGAGTCCTAGGGCGGACCCAGAGACTATTAGTCAGGGGCCTAAGGGTGTTAGAGCTTCTGTTGTAAAGAATCCGGTTCCTCTAGATAAGGAAGCTAGAGCTTTGGATAGATGGGGTAAGAAGGTGTATACCTCTTCAACTTTAGCAATGAGGGCTTTAAATTGCCAGTTTCATATGTTGAAGTATCAGAATTTCCTCCTTTCTCAGCTAAAATCTAAAGTGGATGCTTTGGTAGAGGGCATAGAGTGTAAAGAATTGCAGGATTTAGTACATGTCTCTGAACAGGTGGGTAAGCATTCTTTGCAGTGTGGTTTTGATGCTGTACAGGCCTCTTCTAGGGTGGCTGCCACTGGATTAGTTCTTCGTAGGCACGCCTGGCTTAAGGATCAGAATTTGTCTGAGCATGTTAAAACTAGAATTCTGGATGCCCCTTTACAGTCTGAAGTTTTGTTTGGTCCCCTGTGGAGTCGGTTTTGAAGAAAATGGAAGACAAGGCTAAAGTCTATGCAGACTGTTAAAGATTTTTTGCAGGTGCAACCTCCAAAGTTTAGTAGAAATTGGCCTACTAAGGGGTGGACCTACCCTTCTTCTGATTCTCAGTCTAGGGGTAGATCTAGACGTGGCAGGGGCAGAGCTCTCAGTACATTCAGGCCTAGAACTTGGAGTTCACCTGCACAATCTGCAGGTGAGGGCAGGGGCCAGTCCTTTCGTAAACAGGCCCAATGACCTGCATTTTCAGCTGCCAGATTCTTCTTCCCTGGCAGCTCCTTTGGGAGGAAAATTAGCTCTCTTCAAGCAAAACTGGCTTTTAGTCACCCAGGACAAATGGGTATTGGACATTATAAACCGAGGCTACAAGTTCTATTTCCATACATTGCCTCCTTTCAAAGGCATGCCAGACTTCCTCCTCGGCAAAGGATGGAGGCTCACAAGCAGATTTCTTTACTTCTTCAAATAGGATTTTATTCTCGCCTGTTTCTAGTACCAAAGAAAGGGAACACGTGGAGACCAATTTTGGATTTATCTATCCTCAACACTTATCTGGACATTCCAAAGTTCAAAATGCTGACGTTACAACAGCTTTTACCTCTGTTGGGAAAAGATCACTGGATGGTAACTCTGGATCTCAAAGAGGCTTATCTTCATGTTCCTATCAGGCCCAGTTGCAGGAGGTACCTGCGCTTTCGGGCTGGAAATTTACATTATCAGTTCTCTGCATTGCCCTTTGGCTTATCTACTGCGCCCAGAGTGTTCACAAAGGTCCTGGCTCCAGTGATAGCCTTTTTCAGGTTAAAAGGAATACAGATTTATCCTTATTTGGACGATTGCCTGATTATTGCACAACACAAAGACGAACTTCTGCATCATCTACAGTATGTGATGGTAGTGTTAAGATGCCTAGGGTATTCTGTGAACGAAACAAAGTCCAGTCTAGTACCCTCTCAGGACATGTGCTTTCTGGGTGTGAGACTGAATACAGCTTCCCAGATGGCCTTTTTGACCCCAGACAAACAAAGAAGCCTTTCTCTTTATTTCCATCAAATGTCTCTACAGTCCAGGCTGACTGCAAGGGCAGTCCTTCAAGCCTTGGGGTTCATGGCATCTTGTATTCTGGTGCTTCCCAATGCCAAACTGCATATGAGGAAGCTTCAATGGTATCTCAAAAATGTATGGACACAACACTGCCAAGATCTAGACACTGTCATTCAGATAATACCTTGCATTCAGAAAGAATTTTTGTGGTGGGCTCAGGAATGTCACCTAAACAAGGGACTCTCTGTGACCCGACCAGAGGCGAGTCAGATTCTAACGACAGATGCCTCGGACAAGGCTTGGGGAGCACACCTCAATGGAAAATGGGTGCAAGACACGTGGCCTGTCAGACTTCAACATTTGCATATCAACTTGAAGGAGATGTTAGCAGTCCAATTTGCATTGATGGCTTTCAAGGATTTACTTCACCCAGGACAGGTGTTGATTCAAACAGACAACACTACTGTCATGTGGTACATCAACAAGCAAGGTGGAACCCATTCGTACCCTCTTTGCAGGCAAGCGATGATTTTGTGGGAGACTGCTCTCAGTTTACACCTCAATCTTCAGGCAAGGTTTCTACCAGGAGCACAGAACTCCTTAGCGGATGTGTTGAGCAGACAAATTGTGGATCCTCACGAGTGGAAACTGGATCCTCATGTGTTTCAAAAGTTGACAGTGTTATGGAGGACTCCAGACATAGATCTGTTCGCTTCTCCACTAAATTACCAGTTGCCAAAGTTTTGCACAAAAATGTTTCATCCCACAGCTTGGAAGGTGGATGCTCTATCATTCAGTTGGAACAATCTTCATGTCTATGCCTTTCCACCTCTGCCTCTCATTCCCAAGGTACTCCTGAAGGCCAGAATAGACAAGCCATCCATGATTCTGATAGCCGGATTGGCCTCGACAGCACTGGTACCCACTACTGAGGAGTTTGGTATGGGAGCCTCCATGGCCTCTGCCTTTGATTCCGCATCTTTTGTCTCAGGAGGGCAATCACTTCCTCAATGTCAAGATTCAGTCTCTGCATCTCACAGCCTGGCATATTCTGTTTTAGACCCTGGAGGGTCTCAGCTTCCACAACAAGTTTTGAATGTTATTTTGGAGGCCAGAAGGCCTAGTACAAGGAAAGTTTACGCTGATAAATGGAGGAGATTTTTTTCTTTGGAGCAAAGCGAAGGACTTTGATGTTTCCAAGCCTGATTTAAGTGTTTCTCTTCAATATTTTACTGAGTTATTGGACAAGGGTTTGTCTTTCTCCTCGATAAAGGTTCATGCTGCAGCCATTTCTGCTCACTATGACTGTGACCCTCCTTTATTTTCCCATCCTTTGTTTAAGCAATTTCTTAGAGGGCAAAGAACATAAGACCCCCGTAGAGCTCCTACTCCTGCTTGGGATCTCAATTTTGTGTTGGAAAAGCTTACTCTACAACCTTTTGAGCCTGCAGCTACTGCCGAGTTAAAGTATTTATCATGGAAGACTGCTTTTTTGTTGGCCATTACCTCTGCAAGAAGGGTTTCTGAATTACAGGCCCTTATGGCGGTGGAACCTTTCCTGATTTTTCATAAGGATAGGGTATCTCTGCGTACTAATCCTTCCTTTATGCCTAAAGTGGTTTCTAGTGTGGCCTTGAACCAAACTATTCATTTGCCTACTTTTTATGCAAACCCTCAAAATAAAGGGGAGAAGATTTTGCATACTTTGGATATTCACAGGCAGTTACGTTATTATTTGAGCAGAACCAAGGGGTTCAGGCAGTCTCAGCAGTTGTTTGTTTCTTTTGCTTTGGGTTCTCAGGGAAAACCTGTTTCAAAACAAACTATTTCTAAATGGATTGGGTTTTGTATTTCTTTCTGTTATTCCCATCATGGTAAGGAGATTCCGGCTGGAATCAGACCTCATTCCACTAGAGCTACTGCCACTTCTACTGCCTTTCTACGGGGGGTAGCTACAAAAGATATTTTGGAAGCAGCCACTTGGAGTTCAGTACATACTTTTTCCAAGCATTACCACCTTCCTCTTTATTCTAAGTCTAGCAGCCCCTAATGCTTTATGATTTTGCCATCCTCCCTTTACCTCTGCTTTGGGATTCTACCCATATGTAAGGACTGCAGCAATGTGAGATGAAGAACATAGTACAGTTTTGTACCTACCATAAATGTAGATGTTCGAAGATCCACATTGCTGCAGTCCAATTTACCCTCCCTCCTTCCCCTCTGTAGTTTGGCATGGTTATATGGTTTGGGTGATGGTTGTTGTTGGGCATGTTTTTGGGAGGTATCCTGTTTTTGGGCTGTGGCCTTTCTTTTTAGGGCCTTCTGACATCTGGGGCAAGAAAAGATTGAGGATATGACGTCGGTCATGCGCTTTTATACCCTGACGCTCTGATGTCAGATCTGAGCGCCCATGACCGACGTCAGCCTAATACTTTGGTATTCGGGCCGACCGAGGACAGCGGACTACCCATATGTAAGGACTGCAGCAATGTGGATCTTCGAACATCTACATTTATGGTAGGTACAAAACTGTACTTTTCTTATGCTTCAAGTTCCCAAGGTAAAGCTATTTCAAAACAAACCATTTCCAAATGGATTGCTCATGGAATCAGATTTTGCTATTCACACCGTGGAAAGCAAATCCCAGGGACTATAAGGACTCATTCTACCAGAGCTGCTGCCACTTCAGCTGCCTTCCTCAGAGGAGTTTCTACAAAGGACATTTTGGAAGCTGCAACTTGGAGTTCAGTGCATACTTTTTATAAGCACTACAATCTACCTCTTTACTCTAAGTCTAGGGCAGGCTTTGCTTCTGCAGTCTTGCAGGGCCTTTTAGCTGCCCTCTCTACTTTATGACCACCTCCCTTTTATTCTGCTTTGGGATTCAACCCTACAGTCATGACTGCAACAGTGAAACACGATGAACATAGTACAGTTGTGTACACTTACCATAAATGTAGATGTTCGAGTGTCTTCACTGTTGCAGTCTGGGTTTCCCTCCCTCCTGTCCCCTCTTATTTTTTTTTCTTTTGTGTGGTTCCTTTTTTCACCCTTCTTCTGAGGTGTATTTGCAAAGGGTATGGGATCTTACTCATTTTGGAACTCCTGACATCTGGGGCAAGAAAAGCTGGAGAACATGGCGTCTGCTGTCAGCTTTGTACTCCTGGCGCTCTGACGTCAGGGAGCATGGCTGAACAGCCAACGCCAGACCCAGACTTTGGGATTCTGGCCGACCGAGGACTGCCTGCCGGCAGGGGAGAACCCTACAGTCATGACTGCAACAGTGAAGACACTCGAACATCTACATTTATGGTAGGTGTACACAACTGTACTTTCTCTACACTTCCCTTTGGCTTATCTACTGCACCCAGGGTATTCACAAAGTGCCCATCTCCAGTCATTGCATTTTTCAGGCAAAGAAATATTCAAATATACCCATACCTGAATGATTGTCTAATTCAGGCAGAAAGCCAGGACATGCTTCCAAATCATCTGGCATTTGTAAAGAAACTTCTAACCTCACTGGGGTACACCATAAATGAAAAGAAATCTCATCTAGTACCCTGCCAACAAATTGTATTCCTGGGAGCAAGCTTGAACACAACTTCCCAGATGGCGTATCTCACGCCAGAGAAACAAGTTTATTTGACAGCCTACTTCAAACTACTGGCCACAAAGACCCAGCTATCTGCAAGGAAAATCCTGCAAGCCCTGGGATTCATGGCCTCTTGCATTCTACTGATTCCTTATGCAAGACTGCATATGAGGAAACTGCAATGGTATCTAAAAAGCCTATGGTGTCAACATTCTCAGAACCTGGAATCAATAATTCTAATCATTCCTTGTATAAAGACAGAGTTTCTTTGGTGGGCAGACGCCTGCTACCACAACAAGGGACTGCCATTCAGTCTACCCCCTGCCACCCAAACCCTAACAGACACATCAGACTATGCATGGGGGGCTCACCTGGCAGGGCAGTGCATTCAGGGCAAATGGAACCTGAGTCAGATGCACCTGCATATCAATCAAAAAGAAATGTTAGCTGAATTCCCTGACAGCCTTCAAGGACCACATTCTTCCGGGACAATTATTGGTAAAGACAGACAACACTGTTATGTGGTACATAAACAAGCAGGGGGGAACTCACTTGTATCCCCTCTGCAGACTAACCATGGCGTGGAACACAGCCTTGAGCTACCAAGTGCACCTACAAGCTCAATTCTTGCCGGGCAAGCTAAATTCACTGGCAGACGATCTAAGCAGAAATCTCATGGACCCACACGAGTGAAAACTGGAACCAAAGATATTCAACATTTTGAGAAACAAATGGGAGATTTGAGAGATAGACCTGTTTGCCTCCCCTCAGAACTACCAGTTGGACAAATTCTGCAAAAGGACTTCCCACAGTCAAGCTTGGAAAGTGGATGCTCTGTCCTTCACTTGGGAAAGCCTCTCAGTTTATGCCTTTCCCCCTCTGCCTCTCCTCAAAAGTTCTGCAAAAGATCAAATGACAAACCAAGGACAATACTGATTGCACCAGACTGGGCGTGCCAGCACTGGTAATCCCCTCTTTTGCAGTATGTCACTGCTGAAACCATGGCACCTGCCTCAGACCCCTTCCCTGCTGTCCCAGCAGGAGGACTAAATTCTGCACCCCCAGCTTCAAACCCTGAACCTTGCAGCCTGGCGAATTCCCTGAGCTCTCCAATAGCATCCCTCAGTAAGCAGGTGCTAGATGTCATTCTGGAGGCAAGGAGACCTAGTACTAGAAAATACTATGCTGAAAAGTGGAAAAGATACTGTTCCTGGAGCCACACTCAAGGGATGGGCACAACAGTGCCCAGCTTACCACATATTCTTCAGTACTTAACAGAGATGCTTCACAAGGGCCTTTCCTTCTCATCAATGAAAATTCATGCCTCAGCCATTTCAGCACATTATAATACTGAGCCACCCCTCTTCTCTCACCCCCTGCTGAAACAATTCCTCAGAGCGGCCCAAAATTTAAGACCACCCAGGAGAGCACCTACTCCAGCCTGGGACCTTAACTTTGTATTGCAAAAGCTCACTCTACCTCCTTTTGAGCCAGCTGCAACTGCAGAGTTGAAATTCCTTTCTTGGAAAACTGCTTTCCTTCTAGCCATCACTTCAGCAAGAAGAGTGTTTGAATTACAGGCCCTCATGACAGTGGTGCCCTTCATCATCTTCCATGCTGACGGTGTTCCTCAGGACCAATCCTTCCTTTATGCCCAAGGTGGTATCCAGTGTGGCCCTTAATCAGTCAATTCATTTGCCTACCTTTTTTCTTAATCCACAGAACAAAGGAGAACAAATACTGCATTCTTTGGACGTGCACAGACAACTGAGATTTTATCTGGCAGGACTAAGCCTCTCAGAAAAACTGAACAGCTGCTAGTTGCCTTTGAGGGGAAGACCATTTCTAAGCAAACCATTTCTAAGTGGAGAGGCCATTGCATTAATTTCTGCTATAAGCACCATGGAAAACTTGCCCCAGAGGGGATAAGATCACATTCCACCAGGGTTGCATCTACCTCTACAGCCTTTCTCAGAGGTGTCCCTACCCTGGACATCCTAGAAGCTGCTACCTGGAGCTCTGTACATACCTTCACCAAGCATTACCACTTGCCTGTTTTTTCTAAATCCAGAGCTGGTTTTGACACTGCAGAACTTGCAGGGCTTAATAGCTGGTCCTAATGCTCCCTAACTTTTTCCTCCCTTCCTTAGCTTTGGGAATCTACCCAAATGTAATGACTGCAACAGTGAAACACAAAGAACATAGTACAGATGTTTAGTGTTTCACTGTTGCAGTCATTACATTTGGGTAATCTGCTGGCAGGTTGCCCTCAGTCAGCCTAAATAACAAAGTCTTGGGTCCTGCGTTGGTTGCTGTCTCCTCTTCCATGACGTCAGGTCATCAGGGGTATAAAACATGCAGCCGACGTCATTTTAATCCGTCTTTCTTGCCGCGCAGTGCCCGAAGCAGAAGCAGTTCACAATTGCCGGTCGGCCGACTCCTGAAATTTTCGTATTCGAGTTTCAGAACTAAAGTCTTCAAACTAAAGCTAAATACTCCGTTGGGGAAAGTTTTTCTTGCTCCTTACCGATGTCAGTAAAAGTTAATAATTGCATTACTTGTGGGAAGCAAATACCTCATAAGGATTTTCATTTGTACTCTATTCCTTGCCTAGGTCCTGATCACAGCGTGCCTTGCTGTCGGTTTTGTGCTAAATTTAACCAATGCACTATTAAGCGTCTGTATATTTTTGCTTCTAAATATTTTGGTTCAAGATTTAACTACCCTGAAATGTCGTCTGTTAGCAATTCGACTACTGGAGTTCACAAAAAACGCAAGGAAAAAGTCAGAGACAGACTGTCGAGGTCCAAAACTGACGACAAAGCTTCTCCTAAGCCAGTCGCCTGTTCGCCGGTACTCAGTGAGGCGCTTTCGCAGCCCCTGATACCCGCTACTTTTGAGTCGCAGTCCTCTACCGAGACCCATTCAGAGTCTGGTGTGCCGCGAGATTCACAAAGTATTGAACCCGCGGATGTCTCTCCCTTGGATGGGTCCGGAGCCGCTGAGCAGGCACCGGCTTCTGAGGATGTTTTCAGGCCTCAACATTTTTACATTAAACCGATGTCAGCAACAAAAACAAAGTCAAAAACAACTTCTATGTCTAAAATACTGATGCATGAGCCATGTGCTCAGGCCCCTATGTCTAAAAAACAGATTATCAAAATGGCTGAGAATTTAATTACCTTGATCAGGGGTTCCCAACCCCCCTTGCTAAGAGGCCTAGGCAAAGCACTGACTATGAATCTTCAAATCAGGTTTCCATTTCTTCTGATCAGGAATGTTCTATTCCAACGTATGAGGATTCTGATGCAGAGGAATCCATCCCATCTGCATCTCCTCCTGAGGATTACTCTTTTGGAGAGACTTTGCATACTTTAAGGGAACATTTTCACTGGGAGAGTCAGGACTTCTCTGAATCAAAAAAAGAGGCTTATGGATTTCCTTCTTCCTCAGCATAGGCCTTTGGCAATACCACATGTATTAGACATTGTTGATGATGTGTTCTCAGAATCAAGCATGGCTCCTGATTCCCTGCCTCCGGCTCCTTGTAAGCCAGACAGATATTACAGGGTTCCTGACTCCCTCAAATTTATTTTCAAAAATCCTGCTGCTGATCCTGAAACTATTTCTCAGGGTCCCAAGGGTGTTAAGGCTTCTACAGCCAAAAATCCTACCCCTTCTGATAGAGATTCCAGGGCACTGGATAGATGGGGTAAGAAGGTTTATACGTCTGCAACTTTGGCAATCAGGGCTTTAAACTGCCAGTTTCATATGCTTAAATATCAGCAGCATGTTATGGGCTTACTGAAACAGAAAATGATTATGATTTCTGATTGTGTGGAAAATAAAGAGTTACAGGATTTATTGCATTCAGCAGAACAGGTTGGAAAGCATACTTTGCAATGTGGTTTTGATTCATTGGAGGCCTCTTGTAGGGACACCGTTAGGATCTGTGATTAGAAGGCATGCCTGGCTCAAGGAGCAAAATCTGCCTGATCATGTTAAAGCTAAATTGTTGGATGCCCCTTTGCAGCATGATGCTCTGTTTGGTAATAAGGCAGAAGAGGTTTTAAAGAAAATGGAAGACAAAGCTAAATGTATGCAAACTGTAAAAGATTTATTGCAAGTGCAGCCACCCAGGTTCAGTAGACACTGGCGTACTAAAAACTGGTCCTTTCCTGTGTCCTACAGAGCCACTCAGGACAAACCTAGGTGCTCAAAAGGCTCCAGATATCAATCACAGGGTTGTTACAGGTCAAAGCAATGGGGTGCCTCCACCTCCAAATCTGGAGGAAACAAAGCACAACCCTACAGTAAGCAGTCTCAATGAATTTCCTCCACCATATCCAAGCACTTATCTTTTGGCAGCCCCCTTGTAGGGAAAACTAGCACTTCATGCTCAAAATTGGCAGTTAATTACCTATGACAAGTGGGTATTAAACATAGTATCTCAGGGGGTACAGATTTCATTTCCATACTTTGCCAATTCCAAACGGATGGCCGGATCTGCCACAAAACCAGTGACCAGAGGCCCAGAAACACGTCATGTCCCTCATGGATATGAGGGCTATTCAACCGGTACCAGAAAAGGAAAAAGGACAAGGATTTTATTCAAGACTTTTCCTGGTACCCAGAAAAGACAATTCATGGTGTCCAATACTGGACTTATCAATTCTAAACATGTTCCTGGACATTCCAAAATTCAAAATGCTGACTTTACAACAGCTACTGCATATGCTAGGCAAGAATGCTTGGTTAGTAACTCTAGACTTAAGAGGCATACCTGCATATCCCATTAAGGGAATCATGCAGAAGATACCTCCGCTTCAAAGCAGGTTTTTTGCATTACCAATTCTCTGCAGTGCCCTTTGGCTTATCTACTGCGCCCAGGGTCTTTACAAAGTGCCTGGCACCAGTAATTGCATTATGCAGACAAAGAAACATTCAAATGTATCCTTATCTGGATGGTTGTCTCATTCAGGTAGAGGACAAGGACACTCTACTTCAACATCTGGCATTTGTAAAAAGGCTTCTAGCATGCCTAGGGTACACCATAAATGAAAATAAATCACAACTGGTACCCTCTCAAATAATTACATTCCTGGGTGCAAGTTTGAATACAGCTGCCCAGATGGCTTACCTCATGCCAGACAAACAAAGGCAATTGACAACATATTTCAAACAAATGGCAACAAAAACCCAGTTATCTGCAAGACAAATTCTGCAGGCTTTAGGGTTCATGGCATCCTGCATTCTACTAATTCCATATGCGAGACTGCATATGAGACTTCAATGGTACCTAAAAAGTTTATGGAGTCAACATTGTCACAGCCTGGAAACAATGATTCCTCTCATTCCCTGCCTACAACAGGAGTTTCTTTGGTGGGCAGAGACATGTCACCAAAACAAGGGACTGTCATTCACTCTACCCCCTGCCACCCAAACCCTAACTACAGACGCATCAGACTATGCTTGGGGGGCCCACCAGGCAGGGAGATGCATTCAGGGCAAATGGAGCCCAAACCGCATCTGGATATCAACCAGAAAGAAATGCTAGCTGTTCAGAATGCTCTGACAGCCTTCAAGGACTTACTTCATCCAGGACAATTACTGATATAGACAGACAACACCACAGTTATGTGTGGTACATAAAAAAGAAGGGGGGGTACACATTCCTACCCTCTTTGCAGACTAGCCATGACCTTGTGGAACACAGCCTTGACTTACCGAATACATCTTCAAGCTCAGTTCCTGCCAGGAAAGCAAAATACTCTGGCAGACGACCTAAGCAGAAATCCTATGGACCCGCACGAATGGAAACTGGATCCACAAATCTTCAGCATGTTAAAACACAGAAATGGGGGAGCCCAGACATAGATCTATTTGCCTCTCCCCAAAACTATCAGTTGGACAAATTCTGCACAAGAACTCATCACAAAAAAAGCATGGAAAGTGGATGCTCTATCCTTCAGCTGGAAAAAACTATCAGTTTATGCCTTTCCCCCCTCTGCCTCTACTCTCATAGGTCTTACTAAAAGTCAGACAGGAAAAGCCAAAAATGATCCTAATTGCTCTGGACTGGCCTCGCCAGCACTGGTACCCACTTCTAAGGAATATGTCACACCTTCCTCCATGGTACTTGCCTCAAACACCACTTCTACTGTCTCAGCAAAACTAACAAATTCTGCACACTCAGCTACAAACTCTGAATCTTGCAGCATGGCTAATCAACTAATTATTCAAACCACATCTCTCAGTAAATCTGTGATAGATGTCATTTTGGGAACCAGAAGGCCTAGTACTAGAAAATCTTATGCTGATAAATGGAAGAGATTCTGTGCTTGGAACCAAGCACAAGGAAATAAACACAGCAAAGCCCAATATTCCTCAGATTTTACAATACTTAACTGAGATGCTTGACAAGGGCCTGTCTTTTTCTTCAATAAAAATCCATGCCTGTGCCATCTCAGCTCATTACAACACAGAGCCTCCCTTCTTTTCTCATCCACTGCTTAAACAGTATCTCAGAGGGGCCAAAAACTTAAGGCCTCCCTGGAGATCACCATTTCCTGCATGGGACCTCAATTTTGTGTAGAAAAACTCACCCTGCCTCCTTTTGAACCAGCAGCTACTGCGGATATAAAATTTCTATCTTGGAAGACAGCTTTTCTTTTGGCAGTCACTTCAGCAAGAATGGTTTCAGAACTACAGGCTCTCATGGCAGTGGAGCCTTTCATCATATTTTTCCCAGACAGGGTGGCCCTCAGGACCACTCTTTCTTTTATGCCTAAGGTGGTATCCGGTGTGGCTCTTAACCAGACCATTCACCTGCCAAAATTTTTCCCAAATCCGCAGAACAAGGGGGAGCGGATTCTGCATTCACTGTGGATGTACACAGGCAACTAAGATTCTACTTAAACCGGACAAGATCTGTAAGAAAGTCTGAGCAACTACTGGTAGCATTTGCTGCAGGATCAGAGGGGAAGGTTATATCAAAGCAGACTACTTCCAAATGGATAAACCACTGCATTCGTTTCTGCTATTTGCACCATGGTAAACCTGTGCCCAAGGGAATCAGATCCCATTCCACCAGGGCTGCCTTTACTTCAGCAGCTTTTCTCAGAGGGGTCCCAACCAGAGACATTCTAGAAGCTGCTACTTGGAGCTCTGTTCATACGTTCACAAAACATTATAATTTATCTCTCATCTCTAAATCCAGGGCAGGCTTTGCCACTGCACTCCTGAAGAGCCTTATAACTGCTCCTAATGCTGTTTAGTTCCATCCTCCCATCCATAGCTTTTGGATTCTACCCAAATTTAATGACTGCAACAGTGAAACACGAAGAACATAGTTCAGTTGTGTACACTTACCATAAATGTAGATGTCAGAGTGTATTCACTGTTGCAGTCCGGGTTACCCACCCGCCATTCCCCATTCTATACCTTTTCTTTCCTTCACTATACTCAAAAGCCTTTGTGGTGTATTTGCTTTTAGTTGAAGGTAAATGTTATGTTTCTAAGGTGCATTTATATATTTACAGTTTATTTATATATATATATATATTTGCTCCCCATTTGGGGGGGGCACCTGACATCTGGGGCAAGAAAAACTGATTAAAATGGCATTGGCTGCATGTTTTATACCCCTGATGATGTGACGTCATGGAAGAGGAGACCGCAACCGACGCAGGACCCAATACTTTTTTATTCAGGCCAACTGAGGGCAACCTGCCAGCAAATTACCCAAATGTAATGACTGCAACAGTGAATACACTCGAACATCTACATTTATGCTAAGTGTACACAACTGTACTTTTTGTACACTTACCATAAATGTAGATGTTCGAGTGTATTCACTGTTTCAGTCCTGGTTACCCTCCCTCCAGCCCCCTGACTTCTCTTGGCTATACCTTGCTTCTTTATTAGTGTATTTCAGCTTTCTGGTGTATTTGCTTTTTTGTTGGGGTTGTAACCTTATATATAATTGCTTCCCATTATGGGAGCACCTGACATCTGGGGCAAGAAAAACTGATGTAATGGCATCAGCCTGCATGCTTTATACCCCCTGACAACCTGACGTCATGGAAGAAGAGACAGCATCTGACACAGGACCCAAGACTTTGATAATCAGGCCGTCTGAGGGCTACCTGCAGGCAGATAACCCAAATGTAATGACTGCAACAGTGAATACACTTGAACATCTACATTTATGGTAAGTGTACACAACTGTACTTTGTGTACACTTACCATAAATGTAGATGTTCAACTGTATTCACTGTTGCAGTCCTGGTTTACCTCCCTCCATCCCCCATTCTTCTATTTCCTTATAAGGGACATATTGGTGTTTATTTTCCACTGGTGGGGTTCTTCCACCAGAACCTGGCCTCCTACTTGGAGGCTCCTGACAGGTTAGGACAAGACAAACTGATGTAATGGTGTCGGCTGTCTTAATTTATACTACTGACGACCTGATGTCTGTCCTCAAGCGATAGCAACTGATGCAGAAATACTAAGTCTCTGGTATTCGGGCCAGCCGAGGGCTACCCTGGCAGGGATAACCCAAATATGATGACTGCAACAGTGAATACACTCGAACATCTGCATTTATGTTAAGTGTACACAACTGTATTTTCTAAGTCTCCTGATTCTCAGCCTCTTGCTCTAAAGAAATACTGATAGGTTCTGTAAGTTGAATTGCTAATTCAAGTGTCCTTCTGCTGACCCTGCTGTGTCAAGTCTCGTCTGACAAGCCTTCTAAACTTTTGGCTTCTGCCAAACTTCTGCCTTCAGGTAAGGATAGGGCAATGGAGATAATTGGTAAGAAGGTTTATACTGCTTCTACTTTGGCCTTTTAGGCCATCAGTTACCAGACTGAATTCACCAAATATGCTCTGGCCTTGATTGCACAGGCTTGTCAGGTTATTTCTGACCTCCCTGATTCTGAAACTAAATTTTCTACTGTATCTGTTTGGGTTTCTACTGCTCACTCTGTCAAGTGTAGCTATGATGCTGCTGATTCATCTTCCAGAGCTGCTGCCTTTGGGTCTGTCACAAGGCATTATTCTTGGCTTTGCCTGCAGTCTTTTCTGGAAGGCATTAAGGCAGAGTTGCTTGATGCTCCTTTGGATAGTAAAAACCTATTTTGGACTGCTGCTGTTATATTTGTCTGTTCAGGAAGAAGGTAAAGTTTTACAGGATGTTAAGCATATTTTTGTGTCCCCAAGTTCTAGAGAACTATCCTGCTAGGTCTGCTTTTCTTCACAGGCAGCCTAGTCAGGCCACTAAAGGCAGGAAGGGTTGTAGGCGAGCTCCTTAAGTGTTCTCGGGCTCAGAAGACTCCTTTATCTGATAAGTCTGGCTCTCTTTGACATCTTACCCCCCCCAACCCCTCAACCAAGTTCCTTTGTCTCTCCTTCTTCCAAACTGGCATCTCCTCCCCTCAGAGTCTTGGTCCCTCAGAGTCTTGGTTTCTATCATCTGTCAGGGTTGGTTCATGGTGTGGAAGTCTCTTCCCCCTTTTTCAGGGATTCACGAACCTCCTCTGAACAACTTCATTTCTCAGAGGTCCTTGGGACCCTGGTGGACCAGGGAGCTATTCAGCCTGTCTGTCCTTCTCAAGTAGGAAAGGGATTTTACTCCAGGCTGTTTCTGGTCCCTCAAAAGGAGGGCACTTGGAGACCTATTCTGGATCTCTCCTTGCTCAACATCGTTCTTAAGGCTCCTTTTTGGATGCTTACTGTTCAAACTCTGTTTCCTCTGTTACTACCCCAGGCTTTTCTAGTGTCATTGGATTTGAAGGATGCTCACTTTCATATTCTTGTTCACCCTTTTCTCTGGAGTCTTTTTACAGTTCTCTGTTTCTTAATGTTAGTTTCCGTTCTCTGCTTTGCCCTTTGGCCTCTCTGCTGCCTTTGGATGTTCACAAAATACCTAGCTCCCGATTGCCTTTTGCAGGCTTCAAGGCATTCAGATTTTTTTTCTTATCTAGCTAACCTGTTGCTATAGGTGCCTTCTCCCATTTCCCTGTTACAGTATCTGGAGTTTACTATATCTCTCTTCCAGAGTCTTGGGTTCATTATCAACTTTCAAAAGTTTGTCTCGACTTCCTCTCAGGATCATGTTTATATAGGTTGTAGGATTCAGACAGTTCCAATATTTGCCTCTCTACAGCCAGTGTGTTTCTTCGGGCCCTAGGATTCATGGCCTCTTCATTTCAATGCTCCCTCTTGCCAGACGGCACATGTAGAAGCTTCAGTGTTACCTCTCTAGTGAATTTCGCTTCAGCATTTGCCACCCTCTGGATTTCAGTGTGCCTCTCCTTCCTTGTCTAAAGAGGTAATTTGAGTGTTGGATTCAGTAACTTACCCTCAACCCAGGCCTGCCTTTTCAGCCTCCAGTTCCTTCTGAAAAACTGTTCAGTAATGTTTCAGACATGGTATGGAGGGAGCTTCCTGTGGTCACCCAAAATATTTTCAAGCTCTGCTCCCCCTATCAGAAGTCCGACCATATCAACATCAAAGAAATGAGAGCTCTGATTCTGTCCCTTCAGGATGTTCTTCGTGTTTCACTGTTGCAGTCATTACATTTGGGGGATGTTCATTGTGTTTCACTGTTGCAGTCATGACTGTAGGGTTCTCCCCTGCCGGCAGGCAGCCCTCGGTCGGCCAGAATCCCAAAGTCTGAGTCCGGCGTCGGCTGTTCGTCTTCGCTCCCTGACGTCAGAGCGCCAGGAGTATAAAGACGACAGCCGACGCCATCTTCTCCAGTCTTTCTTGCCGTGTGGTGATAGCAGTTTGCAAGTGCCGGTCGGTTGACTCCTGACGAATATTTCTACATTCTTCGGTCCGAAGATTTTCTTCTCCACTCAAAGCTAAGTACCCCGTTGGAGAAACTTTTTTCTTGCTCCACTCCAATGTCAGAAAAAGTTAATAATTGTATTTCATGTGGGAAGCAAATACCTCATAAGGATTTTCATTCTTACTGTATTCCTTGCTTAGGCCCTGACCACGACATAGCTAGTTGTCGGTTTTGTGCTAGATTCAACCAACGTACAATTAAGCAAAGGTAGGATTTTGCTTTTCATTACTTCAGGAGGTGCTTTAACTACAAAATGTTGTCGGACACGGTTCCATCTAACGGAGTTTACAAGCGTCGCAAGGATAAAGACAGGCCTCCGAGGTCCAAATCTGATGATAGCGCACATGTGGAGCCAGCTTCAGGTTTGGCCGTCGTTAGTGAGGCACTTTTGCAGCCCCTGCCGTCGGCCATTTCAGAACCAATGGCCAAAACGGACTCTCATGAGGAGCCAACAAGGCCTTTAAATATCTCTGTTGCAGGACCTTCGGACAATGCTCCTTCGGATGGGTCTGGAGCCGCTGTGCAGGTACCGGCTTCCGAAGGGGTTTTCAGGCCTACTCAGCTTCAAGTAAAGGCAAAGGCAAAGACTCCTTCTAAATCAAAGACTTCAACACAGGCCTCTTCTGAACCGGCTACCAAGTCACAGAAACAGTTACTCAAGATGGCGGAGGATTTACTTACTATGATTAGGGGTTCTCATCCCCCTCCAGATAAAAGGCCAAGGCAGGATGTTTATTATGATTCCTCTGATCAGGCTTCTGTTTCTTCAGTTTCTTCTTCTGATCAAGAATATTCTTTTCCTCCTTATGAGGATTCTGATGCGGAAGAATCCATTCCTTCAGCTTCTCCTCCTGAGGATTTTTCTTTTGGGGAAACTTTGCATGAAATGAGGGAACATTTCCACTGGGAGGGACTGGAGTATTCAGAATCCAAGAAAAGACTGAGGGATTTTCTTCTTCTTCCTCAACATAGACCCCTGGCTATTCCTCCTGTTTTGGATATTGTGGATGATGCCTTTTCGGAGGCTAATTTAACTCCTGATTCTTTTCCTCCTGCTCTTTTTAAGCCTGATAGGTACTACAGGGTTCCTGATTCCCATCAGTTTTTATACAAGAATCCTACTGCTGACCCTGAAACCATTTCTCAGGGTCCTAAGGGCGTTAAGGCCGCTACTGCTAAAAATCCTATTCCTACTGAAAAGGATTCTCGAGCCTTGGAAAGATGGGGCAAAAAGGTGTACACTTCTGCTACTTTGTCCATTAGGGCTTTAAACTGTCAGTTTCATATGCTTAAATATCAGCAATTTCTCTTGTCTGTCTTAAAACAAAAATTTACTTCCATTTCTGCCTGTGCAGAGGATAAGGAATTACATGACTTATTGCATACCACTGAACAAGTTGGGAAGCATGTTTTACACTGTGGATTTGATGCTTTGGAGGCTTCTTGTAGGGCTGCGGCTTCTGGCACAGTCATTAGAAGACATGCATGGCTAAAGGAACAAAATTTACCTGAACAAGTAAAGGCTAAATTATTGGATGCTCCTGTTCAGCATACTGTTTTGTTTGGATCTAAAGCTGAAGAGGTGATTAAAAAGATGGAGGATAAGGCGAAATCCATGCAAACAGTTAAAGATTTCTTACAAGTACAGCCTCCTAGATTTAGCAGGAATTGGCCATCAAAAAACTGGTCCTTTCCCTCCTCAGACAGGCCTCAAAGGGGTAGATATAGATGCTCCAGAGGGAGGCCTCAAACACAATCTGCTTATAGACCAAGGCAGTGGACTGCTTCTACCCCTAGGGGAGGAGAGGACAGGCCACAGTCTCAAAGGAAGCAAACTCAATGACTCCCTCTATTGGGCTGTAGGAACGTCTTGCCTGGAAGCCCCTCTCGGTGGAAAACTCTCTCTTTTTTATCAAAATTGGACTCAAATAACCCAGGACAAATGGGTTTTGGATGTGATTTTAAGAGGTTACAAATTCCATTTTCATACTTTGCCAAGGCCAAGCGGATGGCCAGACCTTCCAAAACATCAATGGATGGAGGCCTTAAACCAGGTGGAAGCTCTTTTGGCTATGAATGCCATAGAACTGGTACCTCTTTCAGAGATGGGAAAAGGGTTTTACTCAAGGCTCTTTCTAGTCCCAAGAAAGCAAAATTCATGGAAACCCATTCTAGATCTGTCGGTCTTGAACACCTTTCTAGAGATTCCAAAATTCAAGATGCTTACTCTACAGCATTTACTTCCAATGCTGTCCAAAGATGCATGGATGGTGACTTTGGACTTAAAGGAGGCATATTTACACATTCCCATCAGGCAGGATCACAGAAAATACCTCCGGTTCAAGGCCGGATCGAGGCACTTTCAATTCTCTGCGCTGCTCTTTGGATTGTCTACTGCGCCCAGGGTCTTTACCAAATGCCTGGCTCCAGTAGTAGCTTACTGCAGACTCAAGGGAATTCAAATTTACCCTTATCTGGACGATTGTCTAATTCAGGCAGACAGCAAGGATGTCTTACTCCAGCATCTGGACTTTGTACAACACCTCCTCAAATTCCTGGGATTCTCTGTCAACATAAAAAAGTCAAATTTGACACCATCACAACAGATAACTTTTCTGGGTGCTCTTCTAAACACTACAACCCAGATGGCATTTCTGACATCCGTTTCAAAGCCTTGGCAATTCTTACCCATCTATCTGCAAGGAAATTCCTGCAGGCTTTGGGTTACATGGCCTCCTGCATCCTTCTCATACCATATGCAAGACTACACATGAGGAAAATACAGTGGTACCTAAAAAGTGTATGGTCTCAGCATTACCACAGTTTGGACATGCTGATTCCTGTCCTTCCTTGTCTTCAAAAGGAATTTCTTTGGTGGTCCAGGGCATGTGCTCTAAACGAAGGGAAGCCCTTCCGTCTACCTCCTGCCTCTCAGTTTCTAACCACGGACGCCTCGGATTATGCTTGGGGAGCCCATTTTCAGGGCAGTTGTCTGCAGGGCCTTTGGACAAAGGATCAGAAGCACCTGCATATCAACTTAAAGGAAATGTTAGCCATTCAGAAAGCTCTATTGGTCTTCAGGAATCTCATACAACCAGGACAACTACTAATACGGACAGACAACACCACAGTTATGTAGTACATAAACAAGCAAGGAGGATCTCATTCCTACCCCCTTTGCAGACTAGCCATGGATTTATGGAACACAGCTCTAGCTTGCAATCTGGATCTTCAAGCTCAGTTTCTACCAGGGAAACAAAACTTACTGGCAGACAGTTTGAGCAGAAACCTTTCGGATCCACACGAGTGGATGCTGGACACCAAAATATTCAGGATGATAACAGCAGTATGGGGATGTCCTCACATAGATCTCTTTGCATCTCATCTAAATCATCAGCTACAGAATTTTTGCACCAGGACATTCCACAGAGAGGCTTGGAAAGTGGATGCCCTGTCATTCAGTTGGAGAAACCTCTCGGGATATGCCTTTCCGCCTCTACCTCTTCTTCCACAAGTTTTAATAAAGATAAAACAGGACAAACCCAGGATGATAATCTTGTTGGCTCTGAATTGGCCTCGGCAGTTTTGGTATCCAACTCTAATAAACCTATGCCTGAAGCCACCTTGGATTTTACCTCAGTCTCCGAACCTTCTGTCCCAACATCAGGGTCAGATACTGCACTCTCATGTCAGAACTCTCAGCCTGGCGGCCTGGTTAATCCAGGGCCTTTGATTTCTTCTTTTCTACCCAAGCAGGTTTTGGATGTCATTTTAGAAGCCAGACGTTCTAGCACTAGGAAATCTTATGCAGGAAAATGGAAAAGATTTTGTTCCTGGATGCAGGCTCAGGATTCTGATCCTCTTCTTCCTTACATTACTTTAATTCTCCTTTACTTGACGGATCTCTTGCATAAGGGTCTCTTTCTCCTCCATTAAGATCCATGCTTCTGCTATTTCTGCTCATTATAATACAGACCCTCCCATCTTTTCCCACCAGCTCATGAGACAGTTCCTCAGAGGAGCTCAGAACTTAAGACCTCCTAGATCTCCTCCCATTCCTGCTTGGGATCTCAATTATGTTTTGGAAAAATTAACCTTGCCTCCTTTTGAGCCTGCTGCTTCTGCTGACATCAAGTTTTTATCTTGGAAGACAGCTATCCTGTTGGCACTAACCTCTGCCAGGAGAGTTTCAGAATTACAAGCTCTTATGGCGGTGGAACCATATATTATTTTTCATCAAGACAGGGTATCTTTGAGGACTAATCCAACCTTCATGCCTAAGGTGATTTCCAAAGTGGCGTTAAATCAAACTATCCACTTGCCAACCTTTTTCCCCACTCCTAAAAATAAAGGGGAAAGGATTTTACATTCCTTGGATGTACATCGACAGCTACGTTTTTACCTGAACAGAACCAAGGACATCAGAAAATCAGAACAATTGTTTGTTTCTTATGCTTCCAGTTCCCAAGGTAAAGCTATTTCTAAACAAACCATTTCTAAATGGATTGCTCATGGAATCAGATTTTGTTATTCACACCATGGAAAGCAAATCCCAGGGAGTATACGGACTCATTCCACCAGAGCTGCTGCCACTTCTGCAGCCTTCCTCAGGGGAGTTCCTACCAAGGACATTTTGGAAGCTGCACCTTGGAGTTCAGTGCACACTTTCTCTAAGCACTACAATTTGCCTCTCTACTCTAAGTCTAGGGCAGGCTTTGCCTCTGCAGTCTTGCAGGGCCTTTTAGCCACCCCTTCTTCTTTATGACCACCTCCCTTTCTTTCAGCTTTGGGATTCTACCCTACAGTCATGACTGCAACAGTGAAACACGATGAACATAGTACAGCTGTGTACACCTACCATAAATGTAGATGTTAGTGTCTTCACTGTTGCAGTCTGGGTTTCCCTCCCTCCTGTCCCCTCTTATTTTTCCTTTTGTGTGGATACTTTTTTCACCATTCTTCTGAGGTGTATTTGCAAAGGTTTTGGGGCCATTTTCATTTTGGGACTCCTGACATCTGACGGACCCAGACTTTGGGATTCTGGCCGACCGAGGGCTGCCTGCCGGCAGGGGAGAACCCTACAGTCATGACTGCAACAGTGAAGACACTCGAACACCTACATTTATGGTAGGTGTACACAACTGTACTTCATCTGCCTGCAGGTAGCACTCAGCCGGCTTGATTATCAAAGTCTTGGGTCCTGCGTCAGATGCTGTCTCATCTTCCATGGCATCAAGGGTATAAAGCATGCAGCCGACACCATTACACCAGTCTTTCTTGCCGTGCGGTGCCCAAAGCAGAAGCAGTTCAAGTGCTGGTCAGCGGACTCCTGAAATTTTCATTTTCGAGTTTCAGAACCAGTGTCTTCAAAAAAACTGAGTACCCCGTTGGGGATCCTTTTTCTTTCTCTAAACTGATGTCAGTAAAAGTTAAAAATTATATTACCTGTGGAAAGCAAATACCTCATAAAGATTTAAGCTCTGCCCCCCCCCCATCAGAAGTTGGACCATATCAACATCAAAGAAATGAGAGCTCTGATTCTGTCCCTCAGGTTTTTCACCCTGTGCCCTCTGAAGGTTTTCATGGACAATACCACAGTAATGTGTTATGTCACATAGCAGGGGCACAAAGTCTTACCTTCTCTGCAGGCAGACTCTTCATGCTTGGGATCTGGTTGTCAGTTAACTCTTCAGGCTTTGTGTATTCCATCAATGCACAGTCAAGTGGAAGATGCTCAGAGCAGGTCCAAAATGCATGCTTCTTCACAGAGACATGTTTCTGGACATTGTTCACTGGTGAGGTATTCCTCAGGTAGAGGTAGATCCTTTTGCCTCCTCTCTAAACAGCTGCTTCTTTTCTGTTCCACAGTGCCATGTCACCTGGTGTGGAGGACGGACACCCTTTCTTTCCCTTTGAGGGGGATGTTTCTCTATGCATTTCCTCCCCTTCCCCTACTTACAAGAGTCCTGCAGAATATTCAGCTGGATTCCCTAGAAATCTTACTAGTGACTCCATTTTGGCCAATATACCACTGTTTTTGGTCAGGGGCAATCAGCACGAGTTACCTCACTGGTTGGACCTACTCACATAGGACAAGGGGTCACCCATCTATCCTCACGTGTCCACTGCTTTCTTCAAGGGGGTGGACACCAATTTTATCCTTGTAACTGCTACTTGGTCATCACTGCTTACTTTTACCAAGCACTATAAATTGGATATGGATTCTAGGACTAGAGCAGGTTTTGCTAGACCCATTCTGCATGGGCTCATTAAGGGCTGTTCTTCTTCCACCTCCCAATCATTGTCTTAAACTTGTGTACTCTCCTAAGGTGAAGAATATTGCAACAGTGATATGGAAGGATATAGTACAGTTGTGTAAAATCTTACCAAAACAATAGATGTTCTTCTCTTCACTGTTGTAGTATTCACTCCCTCCCTCCTCCCCTCATTTTTCTTTTGGGTTTTATTTGGTTTCCCTCTTGGGTGAGGATCTACCTTTTTCATCTGCATTTCCTTTCAGGATGTACATGGCCTCCTTTGTCCTCTGGAGACTGTTTTCTTCTAGAACAATTCAGTCCTGGGTAACTGTGCATGTCCTTCAAGAATGCAACTGCAGTCATAACATATGGGTTGTCCTGCCTCAGGTAGCCCTCGGTCGGCCGGATTCCAAAGTCTGGGTCCGGCATCGGCTGGTGTCGCCTCCTCTCCGACGTCACAATGGCTGGAGTATAAAGGCATCGGCCGACGCCATCTTCTTCAGTCTTTCTTGCCGCGCGGTGCCCGAAGCAGAAGCAGTTCGCAAGTGCCGGTCGGTCAGCTCCTGTGTTTTCAGTACCAAAGTCATCTAAAAGCTAAGTACCCCGTTGGGGAACATTTTTTCTTGCCTCAGCCGATGTCAGAACAAATTGAGAAAGTTAATAATTGTTTGTCTTGTGGTAAACAAATACCTCATAAGGACTTCCATTCTTATTGCCTCCCTTGCCTGGGCCCAGACCACGACGTCTCGATCTGTGCTGCCTGTGCTTGCTTTAATAAGCGCACTCTCAGGTGCTGGGCAGAATTTGCCGAAGACTTTTTCGGCGAATCTTTCGCTTATATCATGCCGTCGGAACAACCGACAACCCAATCTACCAAAAAACGAAAGGATCGGGACCGACATCCTCGGCCCGCGTCCTCCACCGATACCCCTCCTAAACCCTCCACGAGTGCTTCGGTCCCTTCGGAAGCAGTAATTCAACCGCTCCAGGCCGTCGACACAGCGTTAACACGGCCTTCGGTCTCGGAGTCTACACTGGTGCCGGTTGTTGATTTTCCTCCAGAAACCGAAGTTCTGGATCTACCCGACACCATTCCTGTGGACAAGGTTACTCCTGCACATGGGGCAGCTAGGCCTCCTGTATCCATGTCCATCAAGGCCTTTGCACGTGCTAAGGCCGCCAGCCAGCCCAAGGCCCATCCTAAACCTACTGCCCAGGCCCCTTCTGATAAACAGATCATGTCTCTAGCTGCAGATCTTATTTCTCTTATCAGGGGGTCTCAGCCTCATCCAGACAGAGGTTCTCAGCCGCCTGCAGCAAAAAGGCCCAGAACTGAGCAGGCCGACAACCTCTCTTCAGATGAAGCCTCTGGGGATTCTGAGCATTCAGATACCCAAGATGAATCCTTCCAGGCCTATGAGGACTCTGATGCTGAGGAATCAATTCCCTCTGCCTCTCCTCCAGAGGATTTTTCATTCGGTGAGGTCCTACACTCTATGAGGGAGCATTTTAAATGGCAGGGTCAGGAATTCTCTGGTTCCAGGAAAAGGCTACGTACCTTCCTCAAGCTACCCCAGCACAGACCTTTAGCTATCCCTCCAGTTATGGATGTCCTGGATGATGTTTTCTCCGACTCCAGTGCTAACCCCGATTCTCTCCCTCCTGCTCCTGTCAAGCCAGACAGATATTATAGGGTCCCTGACACCCACAAACATCTCTTTAAAGCCCATTCTGTGGATCTAGAAACTATTTCACAGGGCCCCAAGGGAGTGGCTACTTCCACAGCCAAGAATCCACTGCCAGCGGATAGGGAAGCTAGGTCCCTGGAGAGATGGGGTAAAAAAGTTTATACCTCTACCACCCTGGCCAATGAGGTCACTTAACTGCCTTTTTCATATGTTTCAGTACCAGGATTTTTTACTGGATGATTTACAGAAAAAGCTAGCCTCTCCTGAGCCTATTGATAGAAAGGCATTGCAGGATGTAGTACATAACACCCAGCAGGTTAGCAATCATTTTCTTCATTGTGGTTATGATGCATTGGAGGCTTCATGTAGGGCAGCTATGACTGGGGCTGTTATACGTAGACATGCTTGGTTAAAAGAACAGCCACTGCCAGACCATGTTAAAGTAAAGTTACTTGATGCACCTCTGGAAAAACATAAGCTTTTTGGTGCTAATGCACAAGATGTGTTGAAGTCCATTGAGGAAAAAGCTAAATCAGTACAGACAGTCAAAGATTTCCTCCAGGTTCAGCCACCCAGATTCAGCAGGAATTGGCCTTCAAAGAATTGGTCCTTTCCAGACTCTGACAAGTTTCAAAGGGGAAAAAACAGGCGTGCCCGAGGTAGAGGGCAATATCGAGGCTCCTACAGGGGCCGCCAATAGCAACCGCCAAATCAAAGAAGTGGCGCAGGCAGCCCAGCTGCGCCACAAGGACAACCACAATGACTCGACTTTCATACCGCCTACAAAGGCTCAAAGAGAAGCACCTTTGGGCGGAAAATTATCCTTATTCTCAAAAAACTGGCATATCTTAACCAAGGACAACTGGATTCTGGATTTAATAGACAAAGGTTACAGATTCCACTTCCATACTTTACCAATAAGACAAAGCATGCCAAACCTGCCACTCCATCAAAGGGCAGAGGCACTCATTCAAGTTTCAAAGATGTTAAATATAAAAGCAATAGAAAAGGTCCCTCCACAGGAACAAGGCCAGGGATTTTATTCAAGACTGTTCCTTGTTCCAAGAAAGGAAAACAAATGGAGGCCTATACTGGACTTGTCTACTCTAAATACTTATCTCATTGTGCCAAAGTTCAAAATGCTGACGTTGCAGCAACTCCTTCCCATGCTGGGCAAGGGGTCTTGGCTGGTCACTCTGGACCTCAAGGAGGCATACCTGCATGTCCCAGTCAGACAAAGCTGCAGAAGATACCTCAGATTTCTTGCAGGGACAGAGCATTATCAATTCTCAGCATTGCCGTTTGGCTTATCTACTGCGCCCAGAGTGTTCACGAAATGCCTGGCATCAGTAGTGGCACACTGCAGACTCCAGGGGATTCAAATATACCTTTACCTGGACGACTGCCTCATACAAGCAGACAACAAACAAACCTTGATAGCAAACTTGGACTATGTCATTCAATTACTACAGGCCTTGGGATACACAGTCAACATTCAGAAATCAAGACTTCTGCCATCCCAACAGATTATTTTCCTAGGAGCCAAGCTGGACACAAAAACACAAATGGCTTATCTCACAGAGGAAAAACAACAGCAGTTACCAGAGAAATTCAAAGGCCTAGCAAAGCTCTCCCAGCTGACTGCAAGGAAAATCCTGCAGGCCCTGGGGTTCATGGCATCTTGCATTCTTCTGATACCTTTGGCAAGACTTCATATGAGAAAGCTGCAATGGTACTTAAAAAGCTTATGGTCCCAACACAGCCAAAGCCTAGAGGACGTAATCCCACTCATTCCATGTCTGCGAAGAGAATTTTGTGGTGGGCTCAAACAAGTCAGTTAAACAAAGGCATGTCTTTCAACAAACCTCAAGCAGGCCAAATGATTACAACAGATGCCTCAGACCATAGATGGGGGGCGCACATGGAGGGCAGATGCATTCAAGGTCAATGGACACCAAGGGAAAGGCATCTGCACATAAACCAAAAAGAGATGTTGGCAGTGATACATGCAATCGAGACTTTCGAAAAATCACTTCAACAAGGACATTTGCTAATAAGGACAGACAACACCACTGTTATGTGGTATATAAACAAGCAGGGAGGCACTCATTCTTATGCCCTCTGCAGACTAACAATGATTCTCTGGGAAAAATCCCTAAGTCTGAAGATACATTTGCAATCTCAGTTTGTGCCAGGCAAGGACAATGTACTGGCGGACAAGCTGAGCAGAAATTTCTTGGATACACACGAATGGATGCTGCATCCTCACATTTTCTCACAAATAACAAGGACATGGGGAAGACCGGACATAGATCTCTTTGCTTCTCACATGAATCATCACCTGGAAAAGTTCTGTACAAGGACCCACCATCCTCTAGCCTGGAAGACGGATGCTCTCTCCTTCAGCTGGAATTCCCTAACAATTTATGCATTCCCTCCTCTACCACTGCTGACCAAGGTGATACTGAAGATCAAGGCAGAACAACCAACAGGCTTTTTGATAGCTCCAGACTGGCCAAGGCAGCACTGGTACCCATTGCTGTTGAGCATAACTCGGACCAAACGGTGGCCTCTGCCCCTATGGCCTCTGCTTCTAACACAACACAATTACAGGACTGTTCATCAAAACCTGAAAACATTACATCTGACAGCCTGGAGGTTACCATAACTCCTTCCGATATTTCTCTTTCCAAAAAAGTTCAAGAGATCTTACTGGAAGCATGCAGACCTTCCACCAGAAAAACCTATTCAGCCAAGTGGAAGAGATTCATCATCTGGAATGCTAACAGGGGTCAGGATGCAACAGTATTGAGTATACCTCAGATATTGGAATACTTGGCAGAAATGTTTCATACTGGTCTCTCATATTCTTCCATAAAGATTCATGCCTCAGCAATCTCAGCAAAATACAATTGTGATCCACCTGTGTTTTCACATCCTTTGCTAAGACAGTTCCTAAGAGGGATAAAGAATATCAAACCTCCCAGGAAACTGCCAGTACCTGCATGGGACCTCAATTTCATCTTGGAAAAATTAACTCTTCCTCCCTTTGAACCAGCAGCAACTTCAGAAATGCAGTTTCTCTCATGGAAAATGGTTTTCCTATTGGCAGTCACATCAGCAAAAAGAGTCTCGGAGATACAGGCACTCATGGCAGTACCTCCTTTTCTCATTTTTCATCAGGACAGAGTCTCTCTAAGAACCAATCCTTCATTCATGCCAAAAGTAATTTCCAGGGTGTCTCTAAATCAAGCCATTCACCTGCCTACTTTCTTCCCCAATCCTCAAAACAGGGTGGGAAGCACGGCTACATACTTTGGACATACACAGGCAACTACGCTACTACTTGGACAGAACTAAGGCCACCAGAAAGTCTGACCAACTGCTTGTAGCCTATGCTGCGGGAGTACAAGGAAAAGCAATCTCTAAACAAACAATTTCCAAATGGATTGGACACTGCATTAGATTCTGCTATTCTTTTCATGGAAAAGGTGTGCCAGCCAATATTAGGCCACACCCCACCAGAGCTATAGCCACATCCACAGCTTTCCTCAGAGGAGTGGCTATAAAGGACATTCTAGAAGCTGCTACATGGAGCTCCGTGCATACATTTACCAAGCACTACAACCTGCCTTTATACTCCAGATCCCGAGCAGGCTTTGCTTCGGCAGTCCTGCAAGGCATTTTAGCTACACCATCACTTCCTTAGTTCCAACCACCCCCAGCTTGGCTATGGTATTCAACCCATATGTTATGACTGCAGTTGCATTATTGAAGGACATAGTACAGTTTTGTACCTACCATAAATGTAGATGTCCGATAGATATGCAACTGCAGTCGGATTTCCCCACCCTCCTACCCCTCTGCATCCTTCTTTATGGGTCCACTACCCCTATTCCTATTAGCTGGGGGTATCTCCTATGGTGTATCTGTTTATTACTGTTGTGCATGTCTGGAATTGTTTATCCATTCACCAAATTTAGCCTTCCTAGGAGGGCACCTGGCATCTGGGGCAAGAAACACTGAAGAAGATGGCGTCGGCCGATGCCTTTATACTCCAGCCGTT
Source organism: Protopterus annectens (assembly GCF_019279795.1). Taxonomy (NCBI): domain Eukaryota; kingdom Metazoa; phylum Chordata; order Ceratodontiformes; family Protopteridae; genus Protopterus; species Protopterus annectens. The sequence goes on along the minus strand of NC_056729.1, from coordinate 624,637,187 downwards.
GTGACGTCGGAGAGGAGGCGACACCAGCCGACGCCGGACCCAGACTTTGGAATCCGGCCGACCGAGGGCTGCCTGAGGCAGGACAACCTATATGTTATGACTGCAGTTGCATATCTATCGGACATCTACATTTATGGTAGGTACAAAACTGTACTTTGTACATCACCTTTATGCCGTACGTCTTGAATGGGGAGCACACATATGATGTATGGTTCATACAAGATCTAGAGACTTTCATATACTGGCCAGGCGTTGGGCTGATGTCCTTCATGGATGCATCTGCAGTCATAACTGGGTTGTCCTGTCGTCAGGCAGCCCTTCAGTCGGATCTAGAGACTTTCATATACTGGCCAGGCGTTGGGCTGTTCTTGGCAGGCAATTCCCTAAGGTGAAAAATACTGCAACCGTGAAGAGGACATCTACTGTTATGGTAAGATTTTACACAACTATACTTTCTCGATGCTAGGCCTTATGGCAGCTTCAATAGTCATGATTAGTAATGCACAATTTCACATGAGAGTTCCTCAATGGCTACTTTCTGCATGGTGGTCCAGTTATCAGACCATAGCACCAATCCACATAGCCTGTTTCTGCAGGTAACTTCTAAAATGATGGTTGATATCCACAGCAGTCTTCAGGTAGTTTTCATGGACTGGCCATTTGTAATGCCTCATCACTGCTGCAGTGACCATAGATACCCTGCTCACTGGGGTGGAGGTGAGCATTTCCAAGGACGGATGGCAAGGGGGTCATTCTAGACACATTCAGAGGCAAACATGCAAATTAACATCCTTGAGAAAATTGGTTCTCCTAGTGTTGCAGGAATTTCAAAACTCCCTCCCCCTGTCAATGATAGCTGTTCAGTTGTAAAACATGTCTGTCATATGGTACATTAACAAGTAGGCAAGAACCAAATCCTACCCCTATGTAGAGAGACCGGCAATGGTCAGCAGACTTGCATCACTTTCTGTTTTGAATATTCTGCATAAAGCCGACTATCTAGCAGACAGGCCCCTTTGATCCATTTGTGATAACAGGTGTTAACACTCAGGCCAGATGTGCTTTGACCTCTTTCCATCACAAAATCCAGAAGATACTTTGCCTTTATCTCCCTGCAAGGGGCAGTCTCCACTGGATGCGGTAGTCTGTCAGTGGCCTCTGATCTTTATGATCTCCAACCAATCTCCAATTTCAAATTCTACAGAAAGCATTGACAGAGGAATCCGTAGTAATTCTTATTGCCCAACTCTGACCCAGGCAAATATGGTTTCCCCTGTTCAGGCCTGATTTGAAGACATCCCCTTAGCTTCCAGATCTGCAATTGAATCTCCTATCCGACATGTCTAGTCAGACTCACCTGGACCTTCACGGCTTCTGACTAATGGCATGGTTTCTCCAATTCCCTTAATAGCAGGAATACTCCTGTATAATGGTACACATCTTGCTTGCATCCCAAAAACCATGCACATGTTAGCTGTACAAGAGTAAATGGAAGTATTTCTCTATGGCTCATGGAACAAGACTTGGGCCCTCTTTCTGCCTCCATTTTAGGTATCTTACATTTTCTTTCATCTCTGAGGCAGGCTGCAACCATTCCACCATTTAAATATAATTGCCATCAATTTCCACATTTCACTAGGGTTTCTAAAAGACATTCCTTGGCTTTGCATAAACTTTGCAAAGCCTGTCTCAGGGATTAAATTACTTCTGTAACCCCCCCCCCAATTAAAGACCCTGCTCCTCCATTGGAGTAATATTGTTGTAGAAACTAAGAAAATCTCCCTGTGAGACAGCCTCATCTGTAGAACCTATATTTTTATCCTGGAAAGCTATACCTGATTATAGTTATTTTAGCTAGGCAAAATTCAGAACTGCAGGCTTCATCAGCTGCTTCACTATATTTGATATTTCTCACGGTGACGTATCCTTTTGAACCAACCCTGCCTTTATTCCAAAAGTAGTATCAGAGGCCATTCTAAATCAGCTAATAAATCTTCCATTTTTTTCTAATCATTTCAAATTATTCCATTAGAGGTGAATATTTGCTTTGTACAGTAGATGCTAATGAACAACTCAAGATTTTATCGCCAATGAACTGTAGTCCTCTTGGGAAGGATATGCAGATGTTCTTATTTGTCCAAAATGAAACTAGTAAGAAAATCTCAAAGCAGTTTTTATCCAGATGGCTGTCAGATTGTGTTTCCTATGTCTTTTCTGCTAAGGGTAAAACTTTTATCCTAAAACAAAAACTCATTCTACCAGATGCATTGCTGCATTCACAACCATTTTCAGGAATTTTTCTGTGAATGACGTTATGTGCTGCAGCAACTTGATCTGCATTGCATACCTTTGCCAAGCATTGCGAATTAGATAGATCTAGATCTCGGGCTTCCTTTGGAGCCTCAGTTTTAAAAGGTATGTCGTTTTATCTGAGTAAATTTGAAGCTTGGGAATCTGTTCCAGTGGTCAGATCAGTTGGATGAGATGTGAAAGTTATGTACTTAATAATGTTGGATCTTTTTCATCCTAGAGTACTGTCTACAATATCCCTACCTTTTCCCTAAGAATCCCCCACCTTTTGAGGGACGACCTGCATACTGTTCTGGAAACTTTTTCAGCCGTGTATTTTCTGGTTAGGGAACTCTGTATGAGGTAACATGGGCACATTGGAATTATTGGGGGGGTGTAAAGGAGCTCAAGGCTAGGAGCGCTCTCAGATTGCAGGATCAGATCCGACAAGCAGCTCTGTACCCAACAGTGGATGGGTGAGGACTGAAAGGAATCCAGTATTATGATACATGCATAACTTTCATTTCTCCATAGTGAGCAGTTGAGGGCATACTGGTTGAGTTAAACACTGCCATGATTGTCTAGGTCTGTGGATGTGAGCTGCTCTGTTTTTCCCCTGACCACAGAGGGAAAAGCAGGTAAAAATAGAAATTGGTATGGAGGAGTATGTGATCTGATTAAGTGTGTGTGGATGGAAGAGCATATGTTACATGTCTGTGGTTCAGTGCTTGGTCATACTGTGTGATGGCATGAAATGAGCACTACTCTACTGTGAATTCTGCTACTGCCATGCTAGCAGACCCCACACACAGTGCATAACCCTTTTACAGAACTATGCATTGTCTGTGAATGCCTTGAACCGTCTTGTTTGTTATGCACCTCCCCTCCCAACTTGCATTAATTTCGCTTCCCTGTTTCTGAAACCTTGATTAACAAGAATGCCACTGTTTTTGCTCTTTTTCCTGTTATCTTACTGTAGACCTTCGCTACTTTGCTGTAGGGCCATGGCTAAGTTGACCTACTGTCTCATATTGTCAATCTTCATTTTGTCCTTGACAGATGGGTTCGGTTCTGACATCAGAACTGACTCTGCTGTTACTACAGCTTGCGCCAGCCAAAAACTCTTGAGCTTCACCTCTACCCAGAATCCCTCTCTCAGTTACCTCAGATCTTGTTTGCTGCTTTCTGAAAACTATCACGTCCAGCTATTCCTCTCAAGCGCTAATGGGTTTAGGTAAATTTTGTCTTTTTCTTACAGGTTCTGCATCTTTTCATCTTTCTTTTTACACTTGGTGTTTTCCTCCAAATGTCATCATTGGTACTTTCCCCTTTACACTTTTGTGTATTTCCCAGTAACATTGCTGATAGTTCCCCCTTTTCTCTCGTAGTCTTTTTCCCATCGCTGTACATGCTTATGTATTTCTACGATGATCATCACTGGTAGTCCCTTCCCCCCTTTTCATTCCTTTATAAAAATAAAAATATAGTTAAAAATAATCTTTGCTGCTGTGTCTCTACCTTTCTTTGTAGTGTGGTATTTTCATTGGCAGCTGTTCTAGCTGCTTTCCTTGCTTTGACATGGCTGAGAAGGATAAGGGCCCCTCAGGTTTCAAAAAAATGCCAGAAGTTTGGCCATAAAATTCCCTTGTCAGACTTTCACTCTGTTTGTCTTGTCCCCCACCACTTACAGGAAGACTGCAGCACTTGTCATGCCTTTAGCCACCGGGCTCCTGTGGAAAGATGTAATAAGCTTATTTTAAAGACTACTTCCTTCAGCTTTTAGTGAAGCCTTATTCGCTGCAGGTAAAGCAAAGACAGATGTTTCATCCCCTTTATCCTTGTCTTCTTTGGATAAAACTAAGAAAAGAAGTCTCTCGGTTCCAACCTCCCCATCTGTTCCGATGTTCCAAAAGCCAAGAAATTGAAAACCTTGGTTCTGAAAGTTCCCATGGAACCACAGGCCTCTGCTGCTGACACTCTGACCTCCATTCCAGCACAGATTGCAATTTTGAGTCCTTTGATGTCGAAGGCCTCAATACAGGAAAATACTACTGTTTCACTTGCTAAGACCACTTTGCCTAGAACTACTTACTGTCTGTCAATTCATCCCTTTGCTGGAGAACTCCCTGAAGTCTTTTAGAGAGGCCCAAGTCCCCTTCCATGTCGTTAGTCTGCTCCACCAAAAGCCTTTCAGAACTTGACATGGAGAGACTAGATGGCTTTCAGGCCCCTCTTCGGTACCAACCCCTTCAGGTCTTGGTACCAAAACTTCTTTACACCATTAACTACTCCCCCTCTAACCTCCTAGGAGATCTTAGAGTCCTATGTTCCAGATCTCCCAGCACCGACTGTATTGGCTCCAGAGTTGTTCACTTCTTCAGAGCTGGTAGATGTTCTTTGTGTTTCACTGTTGCAGTCATCACATTTGGGTTATCTGCTTGCAGTAGCCCTCAGTCGGCCTGATTAACAAAGTCTTGGGTTCTGCGTCAGTTGCTGTCTCTTCTTCCATGACGCCAGGTAGTCAGGGGTATAAAACATGCAGCCGAAGCAATTACATCAGTCTTTCTTGCCGTGCAGTGCCCAAAGCAAAAGCAGTTCGCTAGCGCCGGTCAGCCGACTCCTGAAATTTTCATTTTTGAGTTTCAGAACCGAAGTCTTCAACTAAAGCTAAGTATCTCGTTGGGAAAACTTTTTCTTGCTCTAAACCGACGTCAGTAAAAGTAAATAATTGCATTTCTTGTGGAAAGCAAACACCTCATAAAGATTTTCATTCGTACTGTATTCCTTGCCTAGGCCCTGACCACGGCGTACCTAGCTGCCTAGCTGCCGGTTTTGTACCTTATTTAAACAATGAACTATCCGTCATCGGTATATTTTCGCATCTAAATTTTTTGGTGCTCTGTTCAATTATCCAGATATGTCTTCGGTAAGCCATCCGACTACCGACATTCTGAAAAAATGCAAAGATAAAGACAGACACGCCGCCTAGGTCCAAAGCTGACAACGACACCTCTAAGCCAGTCGCCAGTTTGCTGGTACTCAGTGAGGTGCTTTCACAGCCCTTGATACCCGCTACTTCAGATTCACACGCCTCTACTGAGACCCAGTCAGAGTCCGGTATGCCGCAAGATGCTTCAGCTGTGGAACCTGCAGATGTCTCTACCTTGGATGGGTCCAGAGCCGCTGTGCAGGCACTGGCTTCTGAGGGTGTATTCAGGCCTACTGACTTGCACATCAAACCGACGCCATCTTCTTCTTCAAGACCTAAACCTCGAACCATGCCTAGAAAACTGACGCCCAGACCGCATGGTCAGGCCTCTATTCATAAAAAACAAGTGATAAGAATGGCTGAAGACCTTATTACTTTAATCAGGGGAAGCCAGCCTCCCCCCTCTAAGAGACCTAGGACTGAGTTTGCTTATGATACTTCTGACCACGATTCTGAAATTTCTGTTTCCTCTGATGACCAGGATTTACGTTTATCTACCTATGAGGATTGGGATGCTGAGGACTCTATCCCCCCCCCACCAGAGGATTTCTCTTTTGGTGAAACCTTGCATACTCTTAGGGAGCATTTTCATTGGGAAAGTCAGGATTTCTCTGATTCTAAAAAGAGGCTTAGGGATTTCTTATTCCTGTCCCAGCACAGGCCTTTAGCTATCCCTCCTGTACTGGACATTGTTGATGATGCCTTTTCGGAATCTAGCCTGGCCCCTGGCTCTCTACCTCCTGCTCCTAGAAAACATGATAGATATTACAGGGTTCCTGATTCTCACAAGTTCCTTTTCAAAAATCCTACTGCGGATCCTGAGAATATTTCACAGGGACCCATGGACATTAAAACTACTACTGCCAAAAATCCTACCCCATCTGATAAGAGACTCCAGGGCGCTGGATAGATGGGGTAAGAAGGTATACACTTCTGCAACCTTGGCCATTAGGGCTTTAAACTGCCAGTTTCATATGTTAAAGTATCAGCAGCATATTATTGGATTGCTTAAACAGAAAATTATGTTGATTCCTGATTGTGCTGAAAATAAGGATTTACAGGATTTAATGCATTCTGCTGAACAGGTTTGAAAACATACTTTCCAATGTGGTTTTGATTCACTAGAGGCATCTTGCAGGGCTGCTGTCACTGGGTCTGTACTTAGAAGGCATGCTTGGCTTAAAGAGCAATCCTTGCCAGATCATGTTAAAGCTAAATTACAGGATGCTCCCTTGAATCAGGACCACCTGTTTGGCAACAAGGCAGAAGAAGTTCTTAAAAAGACGGAGGAAAACACTAAATGTATGCACACTGTTAAAGATTTCTTACAAGTACAACCTTCAAGATTTAGTAGGCATTGGCCCTCTAAGAATTGGTCCTTTCCTGCCTCTTCCAGGCCTTCTCAGTCCAAACCTAGATCCAGCACAACTCCCAGGCTTCAGTCCCAGGGTATGCACAGGACTAAGCAGTGGGGGCCCCCACTTCCAAATCTGGGAGTAGTAAAACTCTCCCTTTGGTAAACTGTCTCAATGACTTAACTTTAAAATTTCCAAGCACTTCTCAACTGACGGCCCCTTTGGGAGGAAAGATTGCTCTACATGCAAAAAACTGGGAACTCATTACCCAGTACAAATGGGTTTTAAATATAGTTTCCCAAGGATACAGATTTTACTTCCACACGATACCAACCCCAAACGGTTGGCCAGATCTACCCCCAAATCAGTGGGCAGAGGCTCAAAAGCAAGTACTCTCTCTCTTAAGCATAAAGGCAATTCAAACTGTACCAGAAGAGGAAAAGGGACAAGGTTTCTACTCAAGACTTTTCCTGGTACCCAGGAAAGACAACTCATGGCTTTCTATCCTGGACCCGTCTACTTTAAACACTTTTTTTGGTGGTTCCAAAATTCAAGATGCTAACTCTTCACCAGTTGCTTCCCATGCTAGGCAAAGATGCCTGGTTGGCAACACTCGATTTAAAGGAAGCATACCTGCACATTCCAATCAGGGAATCTTGCAGAAGATACCTACGCTTCAAAGCAAGCTACATGCATTGCCCTTTGGCTCATCTACTGCGCCCAGGGAATTCACAAAATGCCTAGCTCCAGCCATTGCATTTTGCAGGCAAAGAAATATTCAAATATACCCGTACCTGGACAATTGTCTAATTCAGGCAGAAAGCCAGGGTATACTTTTGAATCATCTGGCTTTTGTACAAAGGGTGCTAACTTGTCTGGGGTACACCATAAACAAAAAGAAATCACACCTGGTACCTTTCAACAAATTATATTCCTGGGAGCAAGCTTGAATACAACTTCCGAGATGGCTTTCCTCACGCCAGAGGAACAAATTCATTTGACAACCTACTTCAAACTAGTGGCCACAAAAACACTGCTATCTGCAAGACAAATACTGCAAGTCTTGGGGTTCATGGTCTCCTAAATTCTTCTACTTCCATATGCAAGACTGCATATGAGGAAACTACACTGGTATCTAAAAAGCCTATGGTGTCAACATTCTCATGATCTAGAAGCAATGATTCCTATCATACCTTGCCTACGGTTAGAGTTCCTTTGGTGGGCAGAGGCCTGCCACCAAAACAAGGGACTACCATTCACTCTACCCCCTGCTGCCCAAACCCTAACAACAGACGCATCAGACTATGCATGGGGGGCTCACCTGGCAGGGAAGTGCATTCAGGGCAAATGGAACCCTAGTTAAATGCACCTGCATATCAATCAAAAAGAAATGTTAGCTGCACAGAATGCTCTGACAGCCTTCAAGGGCCATATTCTTCCAGGACAATTAATGGTAAAGACGGACAACACCACTGTTATGTGGTACATAAACAAGCAGGTGGGGTACCCATTCTTACCCCCTCTGCAGACTAGCCATGGCACTGTGGAACACAGCCTTGAGCTACCAACTACATCTACAGGCTCATTTCCTGCCAGGAAAACTAAATACACTGGCAGACGGACTAAGCAGAAACCTCATGGACCCACACAAGTGGAAACTGGAACCAGAGACTTTCAACATGTTGACAAACAAATGGGGAAGCCCAGATATAGACCTGTTTGCCTCACCCCAGAACTACCAATTGGACACATTTTTGCACAAGGACTCCCCATAAACAAGCTTGGAAAGTGTATGCTCTGTCCTTCAGCTGGAAAAACCTATCAGTTTATGCCTTTCCTCCTCTGCCTCTCCTCTCCAAAGTACTTCTAAAGATCATGCAGGACAAACGAAGGACGATGTTGATTGCACCAGACTGGCCCCACCAACATTGGTACCCCCTCTTGCGCAGTGTATCACAGCTGGCTCCATGGCACCTGCCTCAGACCCCTACTCTGTCGTCTCAGCAGGAGAACCAGATTCTGCACTCTCAGCTGCAAACCCTGAACCTAGCAGCCTGGCTAATTTCCTAACCTTTCCTTCAACATCCCTCAGTAAACAAGTGATGGATATCATTTTAGAGGCAAGGAGGCCTAGTACTAGAAAATCTTATGCTGACAAATGGAAAAGATTCTGTGCCTG
>NC_056729.1:624538375-624625875 GCF_019279795.1 Protopterus annectens | reverse complement strand
GGATGTTCAGCAACAGGCTTCTGCGGAGACCTTTTCTGAGTCCTCCATTCCACAGCCTTCCACTTCATCTTCAGACCCTCCACCAGTCACCGCCTCTAATGAATCCAGAGCCACTAAGCAGGCCTCGGCTTCTGAGGCCTCTCTTCTCCGCCCGGAGACCAGATCCAGACCGACAACCTTGGCTCAGACTACTGTGGTGGCTAGGCCTTTTGAGCCGCCCAGATGGTATCCCTGCCTCAAGAGAAACAAATGGATCTTTTGAATTACTTCAAGAATTTGGCAAGCATGACCCAGCTCTCTTCAAGGCAATTCCTGCAAGCCCTGGGATTCATGGCTTCATGTATTCTGATGATTCCATATGCAAGACTGCATATGAGGAAAATTCAATGGTACCTCAAAAACCTTTGGTGTCAGCACACTCAGGATTTAGACTTGATTCTTCCTCTGATTCCCTGCCTGCAGAAGGAGTTTCTTTGGTGGGCGATGTCCTGTGCACAGAACAAAGGCCTGCATTTCTGTCCACCTCCTGCCAGTTAGACTGTCACCACAGATGCCTCTGACTACGCTTGGAGAGCTCTTCTAGAGGGCAGATGCATTCAGGGGACTTGGAACTATCAACAGGTTCATTTGCACATAAATCCAAAGGAATTGATGGCAGTCCAGCAGGCCTTGATGGCTTTCAAGCATCTTCTGTCTCCTGGTACTCTTCTAGTAACAGATAGCACCACAATCATGTGGTACATCAACAAGCAGGGGGAGACTCACTCTTACCCCCTGTGCAGACAAAGCATGATACTTTGGTCCATGGCAGCTTCCATGGGCATTCATCTGATAGCTTAGTTTCTTTCAGGAAGGCTCAACACCTTGGCAGACCAGTTGAGCAGGCAGGTCCTGGATCCTCATGAGTGGCAACTAAACAAGACCATCTTCTATCGAATCATTCAGCGTTGGAGCACTCCCCAGGTGGATCTCTTCTCATCTCCAACCAACCTCCTTCTTCCAACCTTTTGCACCAGGGATCATCACGTCAGAGCTTGGAAAGTGGATGCTGTGTTCTTCTCCAGGACACAGCTTTTGATCTATGCATTCCCTCCTCTGCTGCTTCTTCCCAGAGTGCTGTTAAAGAGAAGGGATGAAAAACCAAGGGCCATCCTCATAACTCCAGACTGGCCCAGGCAACATTGGTATCCACTACTTTGCAGACTCTCCCAGTCTCAGCATCTTCCCCTGATACCAGATCTCTTGGTCCAGGTGGGGGGAAAAATTCTGCATCCTCATCTTCAGACTCTGCATTTGGCAGCCTCGCTCATAATTTAAACCTTTCCCAACAGGCGGTTGATGTCCTTCATAAATCCAGGAGGCCTAGCACTAGGAAATCTTACACAGATAAGTGGAAAAGATTCTACTTTTGGATGCAGACAAGAAGGGAAGACCCTTCTCAACCTACTCTTCCTCTTATTCTTGACTATTTGGCAGGTTTACTGAATGGTGGACTTTCTTTTTCTTTTATCAAAATCCATGCTTCAGCTATTTCTGTTCATTGCTCCTTTGAGCAACCCATTTTCTCTCATCCCTTGATGAAACATTTCCTCAGGGGAGATAGCAATTTAAAGCTTCCCAGAAGGGCACCTACTCCTGCTTGGGATCTTAATTTTCTACTTGCGAAACTTACTCTGCCTCCTTTTTGAACCAGCTGCCTCAGCAGATTTGAAGTTTCTCTCCTGGAAAAGTGCCTTTCTCTTGGCTATTACTTCAGCTAGAAGAGTTTCTGAGCTGCAGGCCTTAATGGCAGTGGAGTCTTTTATCATCTTCCATGTGGGTCGGGTTTCTCTTAGAACTAATCCCTCTTTTACGCCTAAAGTGGTTTCTAGCCTGACTCTTAACCAGTCTATCCACCTGCCTACTTTTTTCCTAACCCTCAGAGTAAAGGAGAAAGGTTACTGCATTCCCTGGATGTGCATAGACAGCCTAGATTTTACCTGGACAGGACTAAACATTTTCGAAAGTCAGATCAGTTTTGCTTCTAGAGCTCAGGGCAAAGCTATTTCAAAGCAGACCATTTCTAAGTGGATTGCTCATTGTATTCACTTTTGTTACTTACAGCATGGCAAGGTTCCTCCACAGAGTATTAGGACCTATTCTACGAGAACAGCTTCTACCTCAGCAGCTTATTTAAGGGGTGTAACCTACTAGGGACATCCAGGAAGCAGCTACATGGACTTCTGTCCACACTTTCACTAAACATTACAATTTACCCTTGTTTTCTAAGTCCAGGGCTGGTTTTGCCACTGCAGTGTTGCAGGGCATCCTTACCAACCCTTAAACAGTGGGTGTTCCTTCTCCCATTTGATTTTTTCCTGGGCTTTGTGAATCAACCCATTTTGTAAGGACTGCAACAGTGAAACATGATGAACATAGTACAGTTGTGTACGCTTACCATAAATGTAGATGTTCGAGTGTATTCACTGTTGCAGTCTTGGTCCCCCCCCTTCCATCCCCTTTTTTTCTAGGGCACAGACTGGATTTTTATTTTCCTGGTCTAACCATTTTTTGGGGGCTCCTGAAGTTAAGGCAAGAAAAACTGAGGAAATGGCGTTGGCTGCCTTCTTTTGTACCTGACGTCCTGACATCAGGATTAATCCAAAGGCAGCAGATTTCATATACCAAGGACTTTGGTATTCTGGCCGACTGAGGGCTACCCGGAGCTGGATAACACATTTTGTAAGGACTGCAACAGTGAATACACTCGAACATCTACATTTGTGGTAAGTGTACACAACTGTACTTTCTGGACTCCCTTGCTTCTTCTGGGGGGGGGTTGGCCTTCGAGGCTATGCATATGGCCCTTTCTCTTGCAGAGACTCAGTCTGTGCCTTCCCCCTTGGGACAGGTATCTCCCTTTACTTCAGTTATTCCTCTTGCCTCTCCACTGGGACAGTGGATGCTGAAGCCTCGAAGCCTCAGTTGTCACAGGTGCAGGTACTGTCATCTTCTGATACCTCCCCAGATTTATCCCCCTGAGTAGGTCCCTCAGAAAAACAAGTGCAAGAAGAAGCACTTGGATTCCCCCCTCCAGGAATCAGTCACCAAAGACACAGATTTCGATGGGGGAACTGTCCCCACTGTCACCCCCTGAAGATGTCTCATTTGGGGACATCTTGGAAGTTTTAAAACTGTGAGGTGGCTGGAATTCCCAAAACTCTTCCTCTGAGGAATCTGTTTACCTGCAGGCTTTCGGCACCCACTTGTCTACCTCTTGGGTGACTCTGCCCATTGATGAAGTTATTCAGTTGATTTCACAATGGGTGTGGAAGTCTCCAGGCACCACCAGCCCATCCCCAAAAGACCAAATAAGATGCTTTCCACCCCTAAAGATAAAGAATTTTGGCCCAAGGGGTTAGCTGTAGATGCTATGTTCATAGTAGTCACCACTAAAAAGGAACTTGCTGAGGAGAGCTCCTTGTCCATCCACCCAACAGGGAGCCTTAGACTATGGACAGACTCGGGAGGTGGATCTACTCTTCATTGACCTTTGCCATAAGTTCCTTGAATTTTTTGGCACATTTTACCAGGCTCCAACGAGATCTGATTAAGGAGTTGTCAAACACCCTGGTGGGAGCTGTAGCTGTAGGAGTCCAAGAGAAAGTGGCTTTCCATTTAGACACCTTAGAGTCTGTCCAATTTGTCCATGAGGCTAATTACCCATACAGCCAAAAGGATGTCTAGAGCAGCGGGAACAGACGTAGCCATAAGGGAGACATACCTGGATGCATCTGATTTTGTGGAGCCATTCAAGTCTTTTGTCAATGCTCCTTTTGCTGGAACATTCTTGTTTGGCCCGAAAGTGAGAGAGACTTTATCCAGGTGTGAAAAAGATGGTAAGACCCTTTCTGCTGTGGGTCTGCATTTTTACACCCCTCTAAAGGTCATTTTCTATGAACCAGAGGAGTGGTGGAAAAATGTGGTTCAAGAAATCCCAAGGGCTTTTCCAGGACACCCGTGGAGGGAGTTCCTTCAGGGGCGGGGGGACCAAAATGGAAGACCCCACTCTCATGACAGAGGTGGTCCACAAAACCAGGGCTTCGGGGATTCCTTCTGAGGCAAGCCCTTTCAGTGTTCCTGAAGGGATGCCCAATTGTCTTCCTTTGGAGGCAGTCAGGGAACGCTTATCCTTGCACCTAAATGCCTATCTAAACTTCAGTTTCCTGGGTACAACAGATCATATCCAGGGGGCTATATCATTCCCTTTTCTCAACCTCCCCCCATTCACAAGAAAATCCCAGATGTTCCACCCAATCAGAGGGATTCAGTAGTGCAAGAAATCCAGAAACTGCTGGACAAAAGAGTCATCCAACAAGTCCCGCCAGACCAAGAAGGATCTGGAACCTACTCAGGATTCTTTTTAGTGCCAAAAAAGATGGGACTGGAGACCAGTTAGTTATGGATATTAGCAGTATAGTCTGTTCTCCCCTTTCTGAAGAAAGATGACTGGATGTGCTCAATAGATTTTCAGGATGTGTATTACCAATTAAAAATGGACACATTTTTCGTGGCTGACCCTTTGTTTTTCCAGACCCCATGGCTGTAGTGATCACAGATTCCTCCCACATGGGGTGAGGGGGCATTATTTGGGTAAAATGGTCCAAGGCAGGTGGTCTCCATTAGAGGCCAACTTGCCATCAATGTCTGGGAGATGAAAGCGGTGCTTCTTGTGTTGCAGGTCTTTCAGACAGCTCTTTCTCAGGGGACTATTGCAATTCAAACTGACATTATGTCAGTGGTTTCATACATCAACAAGCAGGGAGGAGCCAAGTCTTTACCCCCTTTGCCGAGAAGCCCTCATAGTGTGGCAGTGGGATACCTCATCCAACCACTTTCTAACAGCAATGCACATTCAGAGGAGTTCCAGTGTGATTGCAGACAAGCTGACCAGATGCATAATTCAGCCTCACAAGTGGTCTCTCAATCTGGAAGTGGCGAAAATGATATCCTGTCATTGGATCAACCTTGCTGTGTGTTCGCATCTCCCCTAAACAAGTGCAGTAATTACTTCATCCTGATTCTGAAAGTCACCCAGAGACGCTGTCCTCCATGGTTGGCACCCGGTCGCCTGTATGCCTTTCCCCATACCTCTAATTCCCATATTTTTACAGAAAGCACGCAGTCTGAAGAGCACAGTGATCCTCATTGCACCTTTTTGGCCTCAACAGATTTTGTTCCCCTTTCTTTGGACTTATTTGATTCGACAACCTTGGATTCTGGACCCAGTGCCAGATTTTCTGTCCCATCCAGACTTTCATGTTCACTCATGTTCAACCAAACATTTTGAACCTCAAGCCGAATGCGTGGTTCCTTCAGTTCCATTAATTGCCAGGCATCCTAATATTCCCTCTCCAGTATGCCACATCCTTTTGTCGGCTCTTAAACCTTCTACTCAAACTATATTACAGTAAGTGGAAGAGATTTACCATTTGGGCTTATGAAAAAAAAATATCCTTTTTCCACTTCCACAACATGTCTTAGACTTTTATCCTCTGTTCAATGCTGGAGCTTCTCCTTCGACCATCAGACTACAGTTGCTGGCTATCTCTAACTGCTACCTCTAGCTTTCACAGTGGTTTGGAAGAACTTTCTTTAGCCTCTCATAGACTTTGTAAATCATTCCTAAGAGGTGCACTTTTGTTAACCCCCCCCCCCCCCATTCAAAGATCCAATTCCTCCTTAGGACTTTAACTTCAAGCAATAATACATTCCCCATTTGAATCCTCTGTGGAATGCACTCTGAAGTTTTTATTTTGGAAGACAGTCTTTTTGGTAACTATTACTTCTGCCAGAAGGATTTCAGAGATCCATTCCTTATCATCTGAACCTCTGTACCTAGTTTCCAAAAAGGATAGGGTATCTATGAATGAACCCCTCTTTTCTACCCAAGGTAGTATCAGAATCTAATATGAACCAGACAATTAATTTAACTCATTCACTCCGGAGCAGCTCTTTTGAGTATGCACCTTTAACCCCTAGTAGGCATGGCTTAAGCCTTTAAAAACTAAGTTATCACCTTAGAGTTCTAGAAAACTCTCATTGAAAGAGGTCAAATATCAATCATCAGTTGTGTTTGCCATCACATATGGCTCAAGACAAAATATCCTGGTACCTTGTAAGTAACATGGTTTTGGAATTATTAATGCAAATATGAACAATCCATATTTGACGCCTAGAGGAACAGTAGGGGTTAACTGCAGAAGACTCCTGGAGGAGCACTTGGCTTTTCCCCAAGTCATTCCAACAAAGGAGAATATACCCTACATTTACTAGATGTCCATAGACAATTACATTTCTACCTTCACAGAATGAAAAGCATAAGACAATCAAGTCAACTGTATGTTTCTTTTTCCAGTGCAAAGCTGGACAAGGCAGTCAGCATGATTACCCTCTGTATGTGGCTGAAAGACTGCATTTCATTCATTTATGATGATAAATTAACTTTGCCTAAACCTGTCAAAGCACATTCTACAAGGTCTATAGCCACTTCAGTGGTCCCCCAATCTAGAGCTTCAATGGATGACGTGCCACAGCTACTTGAGCTTCTCCCCAAACCTTTATTACTTATTACAGACTGGACTTGGTCTCTAGGGGAAGATCTTCCTGTCTCAGTGGTGCTCCAGAATATCTTTCCATGGGTCCACCCAAGATTTTAGGTAGCTTGGGGATTCTGTCCTGTCAAGGATATCAAATTAATTTATGTACTCACCAAACATTCCATCTCCATTGTCTGTCTTCATGTATCTTTGACCCCCCCCCCATCTCCGGACGTCAAAGATTTTTTGGTCGAGCAGATCACATACACTTGAACTGCTATTCAAACACAGTAGAAAAGGTTCTATCTGACTGACTTCCTAGATATATATATATATATATATATATATATATATATATATATATATATATATATATATATATATATATATATATATATATATATACACATTCCTATATATACATATATATATATATATATACACATTCCTATATATATATATATATATATATACATATATGCGTATGTGTATTTATTTAAATGCATATACAGTTTATTTGTTCTATTTTCTGCAAACTGTATCTGAGGTAATTGAGGGAGAGAAATTCTGGGTAGAGGCGAAGCTCGAGAGTTTGTAGCTGGTGTGAGTTGTAGTAATGGCTGAGTTGGTTCCGATGTTAGAACCAAACCCATCTGTCAAGGTTAACTGAAGATAGACACCACATGATATTCTGTCCATAAGTGTGGATTAACAAGTTTGTGTTGATCTTCATGTTTCACTGTTGCAATCCTGACTTGTGTGATTTTCTGCTGTGGAAGCCCTTGGCCAACCCGACTACCAGAGTAAAAATTTCCCTCCTCGTAAGGTTGGCAGACACTTTTCCCTGATGTCGGTATGCTTGGGTATAAAGGGAGCCAGCCAACACCATTACATGCGTCTTTTCTTAATATCAGAGCCTGAAGCAGTGTTTCAGTGTATCTGTCTGCACCAGAGAGAAGTCTTCTAAAACTAAGTACCCTTTTGGGGAACTTTTTTCTTGCTTTAACTCATATCAGATAAGCTTAACAATCATCTCTGCTGTGCTGAGCAAATCCCACTCAGACTTTCATGCTGTGTGTGTCAGTTGTCTAGACCCAGATCATGACGTCGCTAGTTGTCATTTTTGTGCCTGTTTCAGTTATAAGACTGTCAGGTGCAGGGCTGAAATATTAACTAGGCATCTTAGTCTGCAATCTTCCATGCATCGTTCGATGGCATCTGCCAGTCCTCCCGAGGTTGAGCTCCCTAAGCGTAAGAAAAATAAGGAAAAAAGAACCAGGCTTAGGGTCTCTGATGACAACCATTCATCAGTGGCTAGCCCCCTAAAGCTAGTTATCACTGAGGAAGATGTGGCACTGTTGCAGCCCTCTTGTGTGACTGAGGTAGTGAAGAGGCCTCTATTGAGAACTTTTCAGAATCTGACATGCTGTCTGGTCCCCCAACTTCTACACAGGTCTTGGCTTTCAGTTTGTCAGTTGGGTTTGGAGTCACTTAGCAGACCTCTGCTTCCAACAAGCGATCTTGTATCAGTGATGTTCTTTCAAGGTGTTGGCCTGCATAAATTCTGCCTTACAAAAAGAGTGATGGTGGTCATAACCACTCCACTTAAACTAGTGTCAACTCACTTCCATAACAATTCCTATCACCAGAAATAACCCTACTCATGTTAGGTTGACCTCTTTAGTGCCTAGAAAAAGCAACTTTCCAAAGAGTCCTTGCTGACTTTATGGGGTTGGCCTTCACTTCCATTAATGATGAGTAACTGTAGTGGGCAGCAGTCATTCCACAGATCACTCACCTCTGACTCCCTCTGATGTTTTTTCAGCTGTGTCCTCTTCAGCTGTTCAGTGTCCATACTAACAACAGGAGCACTGTATTTAGTGGGGCATGGAATTGAATCGGTGGATGCTGCTGCATGTGGCCAGAGGAATAGACATCTTGATGGAGCAGATATTCCTTTTCCAAGTTTTAGGTATACTTGTTCATCAGAAGATAAGGTGATGTTTAAGAAAAGATGATTTTCTTACCTGAGACAAGAAATTAGCAGTCAAGCCTGGTGCACAGAATATAGTACCTGTAAATCAGGTCAGTAAAAATATTCCTGAGGAAGATGTCAGATGATTCTGACAGACAGAGATAGGGCTTTGTCTCCTGCAGAATCATAAGCCTAGAACATTGATGCTGAGGAACATCTGGTCATCATAACATCCTTTAGAGGGATTCTAATTTTCTCATATTGCCAGGATGAGTGATGTGTTATGTGAACAAATTAATTTACTTCATTCTATGCCTATAGCTCCTGTATTACCAGCCTTGGAGGATGTGTATAATGCTGCCTTACCAACCCTGATTCACAAACTTTAGTCCTTAAAAAGTCAGACTTTACAAAGTTTCTCAAACTAACAAGCACTTGTTTTCTCACCTTAGGTCTGACCCTGCAGCAGCCTCTACATGTTCACTGGCAGGGAACAGGTTTCTCTATTTCCAGCCCCTCTCTGTGGACAAAGAGGGAAGATGTTTGACAGGTTTGGCAAGAGATTTTTTTTCTTCCACTTTGGCATATAGAATTTACAGCTTTCAGATGCATATGTGGAAGTTTTTGCTTTTTTTGTGTGTAGACAGATTGACAGATCTATCTTTCACTCTTCTTCCTTCCCTGAATATAGGGCCTATATCTCAGTTCTATTATTTTCAACATTTCTCAAGAATATAACCATTCTTTAATGATCGGGCATACTTGTGCAGATACTGCATGTAGGGTCTCTGTTTCTGCTACTGTTTTAAGCAGATATTCTTGGATACTTAAACAGGATGCAAAAGTGCATACCATCATGTTCCCATAGCCAAATGGTTCAGAAAATATTTCAGATGTGCTGTCTCTGGGTCCCATTATTAGTTCTCTATCATTACCTTTAGGATTAACTACTGTTCCATGGGTGATTACAGTGGGTCTTTCACCAGTTATAGCTCATTGCAGACTGAAAGTCATTCATTCACATTTTTCCTTATGAAACTTTATCTTTGCAGTCTTTTCCTTTATGTCATGAGTCATTACTATGGGTTTTATTTCTTCTGAACAGTCCAGGATTCCAGGAAAATGTACAGAAATCCTTCTTTACCGTCACATATGATTGTCTTTTGGGGATGTCAGACATCCTGCAGCCTTTTTTGATGTAAGAGAAGATGGATTTTGTCTAGAAACTTCACTGAGTTTCTCATCTTGCTGTCAAAATACAGCCAGAGAATTTCTCAGAATCATGGGTTTCATGGCATCCATGATTCTCATGATTTCATTTAGCAGGTTGCACTTGCCAATGATTCATTGGTTTCTTAAAAGAAAAAAAAAACACTTGGACCCAACATTTGCATTCTCTATCATTTCAGGTTCCAATTTTGAGTTTTGTGAAAAACTAATAAATTAAAAATAAACTGCACTTATGAGACTACAAATACAATCAAATGTAGGATATCCTCTTTCCTCCTCTTCCTTCAAGCCAGTTTGTAATTGTGGATGCCTTGGACTTTGCTTTTGGGAGCAGTTTTAATAGTGGTAAAGCTACAAGTCCTGTGGGATTCCTCAGACAGACTAAACAAAGCCCTTAAATGTTAGAGATGTTGGTTGTGATCACTACCTTAAAACCTCTTCATCTGTCGTCCCCAGGACCTCTCCAGGTGATTACAGACATCACAGTGATGTGGTACACCAACAAGCAAAGGGGTACAAGGTTGTACCTCTCTGCAAGCTATATTAAGTAATTTTTAGGTTCATTACATGGCAAATTTAGGGAGGCCTTGGTGGTGCAGCGGTTAGCATTGCCACCTCACAGCAAGAGGTTCTCGGGTTCGATCATCAGCTGAGGTGCCTTCTGTGCGGAGTCTGCATGTCCTCCCTGTGGTCGCATGGGTTTCTTCCGGGTGCTCCGGTTTCCTCCCACATCCCAAAGACATGCTGTAAGTGGATTGGACACTCTAACATTGGCCCTAGGAGTGACTGTGTGCGTGTGTGTGCCTTCTATGAAAGATTGGGTGCTGGGCTGGCAACTCAACACTGTAAAAACTCCACTGCCAATGATGAGCAGACAGGTGATTTGCTGTGGTGACCCCTAACTAGGAAAAAGCTGAAAAAAGAATATTACATGGCAGATTTCTCATTATTCCGATGCCTTGCTATGATTCCTTAGGATCTTAACTTTTTGCTGGAAAATGTAATCATATCTCCATTTGAATCTGCACATCAATCAACTTTAAGGTTCATTATACAGAATTCTTCGCATTCAGATATCTGCAAGAAGATTATCTGAGTTGCAAGCTCTCATGGTGGGTGAACCATATTTGGTCTTCCATAGCGATAGGGTGCCATTATGAACAATTCCCTCCTCCATGCACAAGGTGGTTTATGATTTTACTTTGAATTAAGCATTAGTCAACTATTCTATATGGATCCTCCAAACCAGGGAGAAAACACTATACTCTTTGGATGGGTATAGGCAACTCTGTTAACTACCTTGACTAAACCAAGTCCTTTGGAAAAGTTGAACAGCTATTTATATCTTATGATGGGAATGAAGAATAGTCAGCCTGTGTTAAAGCAGACAATTTCCAGATGGTTGTCCTTTGCCTTTTGTCATACCCACCATAGTAAATCTTTTTCAGGCAGTATCAAGTCTCATTCTAAGAGGGCCTTTGTTGTCATCTTCCATGGCATATTGGAAAGGGTAGGCCTCTAGTAACAACTACATAGTTCTCTGTACATACCTTTGCAAGGCATTACAAGCTAGATTATTTTTCTAAATCCAAGACTGGATTTGCTAGGGCCATTCTCCAGGGTCTCCTAGATCCATATCCTTCCTTCGCCTGGGTAGGATAGGCTTTGGTAATCAAAAGCCTATATCCTAAAGGCTACTCCAGCAATGGAAATGATGAGCATAGTGCAATTGTTGAAAATGCAGTTACCCTTAACAGTAGATGTTTAAATTCCTCACCGCTGCAGCAGTTGCACGAATCCTCCTATCTCTCTGTTGCATATAGTTATTGATTTGATGATGTAAATTTTCATTCTGTCCTCAACTGATGGGTTCACATCCAATCCCTAGGATCCAACTTGGCCATTGCTAAAGCTTGTGGCAACCAGGAGCTCTCAAGTTTCTGTCTTACCCACAATGCACCAACCCCAGTTACCTTAGATCTGGTTTGCCACTTCAGTGAAAGATGTGGTCTAGCCATACTCTCGAGCTTCCTTTCAGATAAGTGAATTTAACTTGTTTTTTTTTTTCTTTTACAATATATTTTCTACTTTCAAACCGTCAGTCGCTTATAACCTTTCTTTCTGATATTTCTCCGTTATTCTGTCTCTAATTCTCCTACAAAGTAGTTTTTTGGTACTGTTGCTGGTATTTCTCATCTTTTATTTACATATTTCTGTTTGAATAGTTCTTAAATTATTCAACTTCTATACCTATTAAAAAAACTTACTGTCTTAATACCGTTACTGTTGTCCCTATTTGCCTTCCTTTCTGTCCTTTTACTACGGCGGACAAATTGGCAGGTTTCAAAAAGTGTGGGCACAATTTGCCTGTCTCTGATGCCCACACTTTATGCATTTACTGTCTGGGCTTTCTTCATCTGCTGCAAGATTGCTCAGTATACCACAGTTTCAATCCACATGCTTTAGTGAAAAAAAAAAAAAAGAATATTAAAAGGCCTTTTCCTCTCCTCTTCCGGAGAAGTTATTTCTGAAGGTATTTCTACTAAGTCAAGAAAATCCTCATTTCCAAGGCCTTCTACTTCATCTTCCTCAAGAAAAAGATCAACAAAATATCTGGTCTCAACCCCGGATCTTAAGAAATTGAAAATTATGGATCCTACATAGGTTACAGATCCAAAAGAGGCAAAATCATTGGATCCAACCACTTTGGATCCAACTGCTTAGAAAACAGGTCTGACAAGTTCTAAGACAACAAATCCTAGGTCATCGGACCCAACATCAACCTTGGCATTTAAGCCCTTGCCTAGAGTAAGGTACACTCCCTCCCTGGATCCTGTCCTGGACAGAGTACATTCACCCTTTTTGGAGCACATCAAATCTCCATCTAACCTTTCTGCTCAGTCTTCTAGATGCCTGACTGAAGATGTGGAGAGACTGGTGAGGGAAAATAGTCTTAGTGCAGGGACAGAATGGGGTTTCCTCTGCTCTTATCCCTCTGGGTCAGGAGATATGAATTTCTTCAACTCCCCCATTCCATGTTCTTCCTCTGACTACAGCTGTAGTGTCAGAGTCTCTGGATCCAAGTTGTCTGGGGC
This sequence comes from Protopterus annectens, assembly GCF_019279795.1. Classification (NCBI taxonomy): domain Eukaryota; kingdom Metazoa; phylum Chordata; order Ceratodontiformes; family Protopteridae; genus Protopterus; species Protopterus annectens. Next base: position 624,612,997 of record NC_056729.1, on the reverse strand, counting down.
CATCAGTTTTGGAGCTGATGATAACTTTATCTTTGGATCCAAAATTATCCCTGAGAGCTCTGGTCCCATCAGATTTGGAGAGCTCTTGGAGCCATAGCCTGCCTGTTGGGTCTGAGGTGTTGCATTAGACTCCAAGATTTTCTGAGGGGTGTCTGCACCTTGGAGTCTCACACTGGATAGCTCTGCTCCAGCTTCCACCTCTGGGACTTTACTGTTAGAGCGGGAGAGGGCTATGATCCAGAAGTGTATCTTCTCACGTCCGATGTCCTCTTCTCCAGGTCACTTTTTTGCTCTGGCTGTTCTTATAGCTCCTTTCCCTCATATCCAAAATCTTCCACCATGATTACCCAACACATAGAGCCTCACCATCTCGTTCCCCTGGGACAGCCAGTACAGAAGCCACAGGCTCCGTCTCGGGGAATTATTTCCTCTTCTGATACCTCCCCAAATATCCCACTGAGGAGGTTCCCAGAAAGAGGACTTGCAAGAGTAAGCACATTGATTCGCCAGAGGAGTCCATCACTGAGGATACAGATTTTGATGAGGTGAAGGGTCCCCTTGGTCATCTCCTGAAGATGTCTCATTTGGAGATATCCTGTAAATCCTTAAACAGAAAGGTGGCTGGATGCCCAGTAACCCAACATCTGAGGAATCTGTTCTCCTGGAGGCTTTTGGTACTGGATCCTGTACCTCCTGGGTTACTCTGCCTGCTGATGAGTTCATTGACTTGATCTCACGATGAGCATGGAAGGATCCAGACAGTATGGAACCCAATCCTCAGAGACCAGACAGAATAATGGCACTACCTGTGGGCAGATAGTTCTGGAGTAAGGGAGTTCCTGTTGATGCCATGGTCATTGTGGCAGCCACCAAGAAGGAATTAGCTGAAGAAAGTACTGCTGTCCATTCGCCCAACAGGGAGTCGCAGGCGATTGGACAGATTTGAGAAGCATGTATATGCCTCATCCACTTTTGCACTGAGGTCTCTCAACATCTTGGCACATTTTACCAGATTAAGAGGGAATGATTAAGGAGTTTCAAATACCCTCTCAGGTGCTGTTGCTGCGGCAGTTCAGTCTTCTGTAACTTCCCAGCTGACAACTCTTCAGTCCATATCCAATTTGTCCATGAGGTTGATCTCAAACCTAGTAGAGGGAACATCAAAGGCAGTGGGTTTAGGTATTTCCATAAGGAGACATGCCTGGATGCACCTTTGTGAGTTTGCGGAGCCCTTTAAGTGCTCTTTCATCAGTGCCCCCTTTGACAGCACATCTTTATTTGGCCTCAAGTTTTAAAGTACACACTATCCAGGTGTGAGAAGGATGGAAAGACCCTCTGTGCTGTGGATGTGTGTTTTTTGACCCCTTAATGAACCTTTTCCAAAAACAGCAAGGTGGTCAGAAAACGTGGTTCAAAAAGTATCTAGGTCATTTCCACGACACTCGAGGAGGTTCCCACAGAGGCAGAGGAGAGAACTCTAATGGACATAGCCGCCCACATGGCAGAGGTGGCATATAGAGCCAGGGTTCTTGAAAATCATTCTTTGACAAACCTTACCAGCACTCCTGAAAGGAGGCCTGATTGCCCGCCTCTGGGGACAGGTGTGTGGGGGGGGTGATTATCCCTGCACCAGAGAGCCTGTCTAGATGTAACAAGACACTTGGGTGCAGTGGCTTACTTCCAGAGGATATATAATGCCCTTTTCCCTTCCACTTCCAATCTAAAGAAAAATCCATGATGTTTCACCCAGTCAGAGGGAACAAGCAGCAATTCAAGTAAAAGCTGTTAGAAAAGAGTCATCCAAGAAGTCCCGCCAGACCAGATAGAGTCCATAATTTACTCAAGGTTCTTTTAAGTGCCAAAGAAAACGGGACTGGAGACCCACTCTGGATCGCACCAAACTAAACAGAGTTCCAAGAAACAAGTTTTCAATGGTCATGGTTCAATCCATTCTCCCTTTTTTGGCAAGGACCACTGGATGTGCTTGATAGACCTTCACGACACATGCTGTCATATAAAGATGAACAAATGATACAGAAGGTATTTACGCTTCCAGCTGGGAGCCAGTCATTACTAATTCAGAGTACTGCCCTTTGGAATCAGCACAGTCCCCAGGGTGTTTACCAAATGCGTGGCAGTAGTAGCAGTTCATTAGAGTTTATAGGAGCAATTCTCAGTAAGAAACCTACCATTGCATCCCTGCCTCTATCGAGAGTTCAAACAATAGAGTCACAAGTCAAAAAGATAATCTGTAATGCCACCACTTCAGCCCATCTGGTCTTTCAAACCTTGGAATCAATGGTGGCAGCAATAGCATTAGTAGGGCTAACCAAATTTTACATGTGATTTCTTCAGTGGATGCTAGCTACACAATGGTCAGTTCTTTATTAGAATGTGTCTTACCAGATGAGAATCACTCAGATGTGCAGGAGAGACCTAGAATGGTGGATCCATTCAGATTAAATTCTAGGCCATCCATTCATTCCCCCCAGCCCAAGGCCATAGTGACCACGAACACTTTCCAGTTAGGGTTGGGTGGGCATTACCTGAGGAAGACAGTCCAAGGCACCTGGTCACCTGAGAAGGCCACATTGCATAAACATGTCTTAGAAATGAGAGCAATACTGTTGGCATTGCAGGCATTCCAGAATGCTGTCCCCTTAGGAAACATTGCAATACAAACGGAGATGTCAGTAGTCTGATACTTCAACAAACAAGGTGGAACCAAATTCCTACCCATTGTTTCGAGAAGCTCTCAGGATGTGACAGTGGGCAATCTCTTCTAACACTTTCTCTTAACAATGCACATTCTGGGAAAATCCAGTGTGGTAGCAGACAAATTGAGCAGGTGCATTTTTCTACCCCATCAATGGTCCCTCAACAAGAAAGTTGCAGAAAAGGTCCTCTGTGAATGGGGCCAGCCTTGCTGTGATCTATTCAATTCCCCCTGAACAAGAGGTGCAACAGCTACTTTGCCCTAATCCCCCCAGAGGGGGAATCTGTGAGAGATGCTGTACTTCATGATTGGCTCCCCTGTCTCCTGTATGTGTATCTGCCCATTCCTTCAAATTCCTTCAGAAAGCTTTCAGTTTGAAGAGCAGAGTGATCCTCATTGCTCCTTATTGGCCTTGACAGATTTGGTTTCCTTTTCTTTGGCCCCACCTGATTCAACCACCTTGGTTTCTGGATCTAACTCCAGACCTTCTCTCTCACCCGACAGACATGATGCACCCATATTTGGCAAAGTTCAGGCTGACTGCCTGGCTTCTCAAATTCCATCGATAGCCAGACAACCAATGCTTTCTTCCCCTGTCCATCATATTTTGATGACTTCCTATAAACCTTCCACTAGAAAACTATACTCCAGTAAGTGGAAAAGATTTGTTTCTTGGACTAAAAAAAAATAATATTGAACCTTTTAGAGCTCCCATATGTAAAATATTGGATTTTGTATCACATCTCTTTGAAGGAGTTACTACTTCTACAGTTACAGAGTTCAGTTAGCAGCAATGTCAAATTTCCATGTTGGGATAAATGACTCATCAGTAGCATCTCATAAGTTAAGCAAAGGATTTTTAAGAGGCATACTACCCCTAAGGCCTCCCTTTAAAGATCCTACTCCTCCTTGGAACCTAAATGTAGTGCTTCAGTACCTTAATCAACAACCATCTGAGCCTACAGCTACCTGTGACCTTAAATTTCTTTCATGGAATACAATTTTCTTTGTAACCATTACTTTGGCCAGAAGAATTTCTGAGATCAAAGCATTATCTTAAAAAAAAAACATACTTGATTTTTCATAGGGACAGGGTGACTTTATGTACCAGTGCATCATTCCTTCCAAGGGTGGTTTCAGAATCCAGTGTTAATCAGTCTATTCATTTGCCTGTATTCTTCCTCAGATTTTCTAACAAAGGTGAATATGTGCTACACTATTGGATGTTCACAGGCAGTTGCATTTTTACTTACATAAGGCTAAGAACATCAGAAAATCAGATCAAATGTTTGTTTCACTTACAGAACCAACATTGGGTAAACCAATTACCAAAGTTGCACTATTTAAATGGATTACATATTGCATTTCCTTTGTATATAACAAATTAGGTATCAATTTGACAAAAAAAATCATGCATATTCTATTAGATCCATGGAACTTCCTCATTATTTCAATCCAGAATGTCCATAGATGATATTTGTGCTGCAGTTACTTGGGCTACTCCCCATACATTTATTACTCATTACAAGTTAGATCTGGTCTCCAGAGAAATAGCATTTTTTTGTTTCTGTGGTGCTCAGGAATATCCTTCCTTGAGTCCACCCTGGAAATTAGGTAGCTGGGGACTCTGTCCCATCAGTTGAGAATAGAATGAACATTGACAAAATTGTTATGTACTCACCATAACTTTCCATCTGTATAGTCCATTTTCATTCTTCCTCAACTCCCCTCCCACCAACCACCATCTGTAAGGCTTCTGGAAGAATGAGTAATATAGAGCACACATGCCTTGTTATTTATTTATTAAGACTTCAGATATAGCCTCTTCATAATGAATTCCATTGGGTAATTGGACTTGGTGCATTATGGGTAAGGGAGAAGTTTGAGAGTTTCTGGTTGCAAAGACCTTTAGCAATGGCTGAGTTGGATCCAAACCCATGAGTTGAGGAAGAATGAAAATGGACAACACAGATTGAATGTTATGTTAAGTGCATTGCTTCTTTTATGGCCTGATTATTTCTTGTTTTTAATAGTTCAGGAAGAGCATGCTGCTGCTAAACTTTTGGGCAAGAAAGTCCTGAAGATTTTCCCACCTCAGGGCTTGACCAAGCAACAATGAGTGTAGAAATGCAGGAGGAAGCCAGAGTTTCTGGAAGCAAGACACAACCAATATAGCCTAAAGGTTACTGTAACAGTGAGGAATTCGGGCATCTACCTTTATGGGTAAGCGCAACATACATAAATGGACTTTCCCACAGAACAAGGTCAAGAGTAAGCAAGTACATCTTCCGTAAGTTTTTTTGCCTAGTTCTCAAAACAGCTTGTCCATTGCATGATGAGTTGAGTGAACCCAATGAGGTTATAGGGCAGTAAAGAAGCGTAAGTAGATGGGACACAGATATTGCAGGGATTGATAGGTGAAACCATACATGCAAATTGTGTCAATTCCACATTCTACAGCAGTGAAGTAATATGGTAGAGAGTAGACTGTCTTTCCGAAAAAACCTTGCTCCAAATTTTTGGACCCAGTGTAGATGGGTAAGGTGTTTGTCTGAGAGCACTTGGTGAGGAGCCACTGCAGTAATCCAAACACAATACTAGTGCATGAATAGTGGCTCATACTCATTCACTCCTGTTCTGACATGTGGGTCCTTGAGCCACTTGTTGGGTCCAGCGTGGTAACATCAGTGCTCCATCCTTCAAACCCTTAAGCATTTCCCTCCCATAATGCATGCGTCTCCTGAATTACCTCATACCTTATTTGCCGCCTTTGCAACCAAAAATGCATTCGACTTAATCCTTCAGGTCCTACAAGAGTGCTTCTGAAGCAGCGTCTTTGTTCTGGTGTCATCAGGAGTGTACCTTATCCTGGAGCCTGTGGCCTCTGTGCAGAATTCTTTCTTAACTTTGGTACCAAGGTAACTGGATCTGACTCATAACATTGTCAGAGTTGAGACTGCTGGGACTGAGGAATCACTGTCTTTGGATCCATTGGGTTTGGCTCTCCTATTTTCTGGGTTGTTAGCTTTCATCTCTTTGCTTCTGGGCTCCACATTGGAGCCATCCAATCTCTCGATTTTGGAGCATCCTCCTGCCATGTGTATCATCTTTCTGAAGGTACGGCCATTCTTTTGACTCAGGTGAGGTCTTTGGATCATTCTGAGTATGGATTGACTTTCCATGTGTTGAGCGGAATGTCATGCAGGCCCATCAGGCGTAGATCCAACAAAGACTCCCTTCTTATTTTACCACCTCCTCCTCCTCCTCTTTAACGCCTAGTAGTCAGGCCAGCCATAAACTGAATATACTTAACAGCAACTATGGTCCTCTGATGAGTCAGACAATGACTCCCTCTCTGAGATGCCAAAAAGGAGGGCATGTAAAAGGAAGCACATGGGCTCCCCTTCAGAGTCTGTAGTGTCAGATTCTGAATTGGATGGTCAAGAGGGTTTCCCATCATCTCCTTTGGAGGATGCCTCATGTAGCGATATTTTGGAATTTTTCATCGGGGAGCTTGGGTCATGGGCCCCCCTTAAGACAATACTGTTTTACAACTCAGCACTGTCTGTATCCTGGGTGGTCCCTCCATCTAAGAAGCAGATCGATTTGAAGTTCTGGAGGTCAAGACAGGAACCAGATAACTGAAGCACTACACTGAAAACTTGGCAGGATATCAAGACAACAAAGACAGTTTGGGGAAATCCCCAGCTGTAGATTCTATCATTGTGGTGGAAGCTACAAAAAGAGAGCTTTTAGAAGACTCTCTCTCCATTTACCCATCCAATAAAGACAACCATATCTACTATTTTGAATATAATGAACGTCTTCAAATGCCTTTTACCCAACATGGCATCATGATGAGATGCCACGCAGAGCTGCACCTAAGTGACTTTACAAACCACTTCAAGGAATCATTTGCAAATGCTCCCAGTTGAAAGATAATCTCTCAGTGGCTCCTTATTAAAGGGAAAAATGCAAAAGTGTGAACAAGATGGCAAGACCCTGTCTGCCGTCTGAATTGAGTTTGCCGCCCTACAGAAAACTTAACAACAGGAATAAAAATAGACCCTGTTCTTTCTGGTTCAGGAAGTTTGATTCACCTGATGAGGTAGCCTCAGCAGAGATGGTCACTTTATTGGATGCCAGCCCAGATGCAGAGGGAGTCTGCAAAACCAGGATACAGTGACCTCTCTTCAGACCACAATCCGCAGTATCCCTAAAGGTCTGCCTGACTGATGCACAATGGGAACAGGAGATGCCTTTCCCTCCACACCTCCACACCTCTGAGTGTCAGGCCATCATGCAGGACAAGTGCTAAGAGGGATAATATTCAGAGGCTACCATTTTCCGTTTTTTTCTAGCCTCACCCCAGTCTTATCAGGCTGTTGACAGACATCTCACCCCATCAGGCAAAATCAGCCAGGAGAAAGAGAGTGCGAACTTCTAGAAAAAAAGCCATCCAAGATGTTCAACCAGAAAGGGTCTGATTTTTATTCACGGTGCTTTTTGGTTCCTGAGAAAACTCAAGACATCAGGCATATCTTGGACCCAATTCTTCTACACAGATTTGTTCGCAAGATCTGCTTCAGAATAATCATGATGCAGTCAATTCTACCCTGTCTCATGGTGAACGATTGGATGTGCTCCACAGACCTCCTTGACACCTACCTTCACATAAAGGTTGCCAAGGAGTTGAAGTTCTTGCACGTCTAAACAGGTGACAGTCACTGCAATCACTGTTAATTCAGGGTCCTGCTGTTTGGTCTCAACATAGCCCCTAGAGTTTTTATCAGATGCATGGCTGTTAAAGCAGCCCATCTACAACTTGGTGGGGGGAATCTTTCCATACATGGGCAATTGGATCCTGGCTGCCCCCCCTTGATGGAGTATCTGATCAAAGTCAGGAACTTTCCTATCTGCTAGGTCTTTGCACATATCTCTAGGGATGTGCCAATCAACCTTCAGAAGTTCAACATTGCACCTTCCCAAACCATCACATTCATAGGATGCAGGCTAAGTACTACCTGATCCATAATCTGACTTCCACAGGAAGGACAGTCTTACAGTCTCTCTTTTTCAACCCTTCTGTTTCCACTGCTGTGATGCTGAGAGCTTTGGGGCCTCATGGCTTCTTCTGTTATGAAGATTCACTTTGCATGCTGTCACATGAGAAACTTGCAGTGGCTTCTCCAAGCTCAGTGGCATCAGTGTCTGCTTTCCCTTTCCAAAACTTATCATCAGAGTCTAGCAGATCTCATATGAGGTGGTGGCTCGACTTACCATTTTTTTCTGAAGGGAAGGTTTTCTCGACTCTGACTCCATTAGCTACAGCGAAAGCAGAAGCATCCTTCCTGATGCGGAGGGCCATCATGAAGACAAGATGGTTGAAGGTCAATGGGCAGACAATAGATACCAATGCTCAAATAAAGGTCTTGGTGTTGAGGGTGGTCCTTCTTGCATTGCAGAAACTTCAAAGGCCACCTTCCTCCGAGTGTAATCTCCATCCAACTAGACCAGTGATTTTAAAATTGTGGTTTGCAGACCCCTCCCCAGGGGTCTGTATGGTGAATTCCAGGGGTCCACAGAGTTCCATTTCTCACTTCTGCAGTGACCGACCACCTCTATTAACAAAGACAAAAAGAAATCAGAGAATTCTGTGTCTTTCTCTTTCACAGCTAATCGGCTACTTGTGCTGCATCTTTACAGAAGAATATGAAATAATAACTTCCACATTTGTGGCTGATGCAGAACAGCTGCTTGCTTGCCCTATGTTTTCTATCTGGCAGTTGGAACTTGGAGGGAAATGTAAATGAACTGTCAGGCAGTTAACATAGTTGTTTTATACTGGTTGATTCCATTTACCAGTACTGCAGAGCTAATCGAGACGATATTTTGGAAAGACCCTGAAGGGGATTTTTTTGGAGTAAGACTTGAAAGCATATCTGTCAACTGTCCAGATGTTTGCCTGCTTCTCATAAAATTGAGTTTTTCTGGCAAATCCATGACAATTCATTGAGTGCTGAGCTTTAGACTTCATATCCTTCAGAAAGAACATTCGTAGTAATCAAAACTTGTTCTATCAGAGCACATGGCCTTGTGTGTGTGTATGTATATAAGGGGACAATAGTGTACCCCTCAGCTGTACAGGTTATTGCAGAATGTCAAGATTTTTTGCCTCATTTTTGGAGTTTCTCTCATAAAATTGTTTTTTTTCTGGTAAATACCTAGCATTTCATTGAGAACTGAACTTTAGACTACATATCTCTCACTCGTCCTTCTCTAGTATAGATGATGAACAGGCGGGGTAGTTCATTTGTATGCTTTATTACAAAGAAACACATCAGGATGGATAGCAATAGCAGCTTTACAAAATATAAACAAGCTGATTGACACTGTACAGACATACATGCTTACATCTCAATAGCTTACTACAAAATGGTAGTCAGGTTCACATGTGCTCAGTATTTATACGCTTGTGCAAGCCCCTAGAAAGCTCCGTAAAGCTGCATTCACACACACTGATCTGCATCCTCCCCCTTCAATGAAATGACATTAGAATAAGACCTGCAATAATATAGACATTAGAAACAAGCACAATGTTTATCCAAGTTGCTGTGTATCTGTTACATGGTCTAGAAATATGACCTGATCTACTAACGTAGTATTCAGAATTGGGTTTAGCAACAGGGACAGTCTTCGTTGAACAACTCATATCAGGAACTTTGTGATTCATCTCAGAAATAGGGATATTTACTAGATAGAACATCTTTTGGAACTGGAACTCTGGAACGCTGGATAACTCACTTTGAGATAGAGTCTTTTGCACAGGCTAAGTGCTGTGGTACAGGCTCAGACACCGGCATCAAATGTTTCCAATTCCACCTAAACTCTATGCCTTTTGATTCCACAATGTACGATCTTGGCTCTGGGCAAATACTTCTCACAACTTCAAGCCAATAATAACCTTTGTAAATTTGCATTCTCACAGTATCTACTTCATGTAATGGAGTGAGTGGTTTGCTGGACTTGTCATAATAAGACTTCTGGGATAGGCATTTATTTAACTGATGTGCTTTCACAAATCTGCTATTCTTCTGCTGCTGATTGGTAATGTAGTTCTAGTTTGTATTTACAGAAGTCTCTGGGCAGGTGAACCAAGATGTTTATCAAGAGGAATATTTCTGAGATTCAGGAAAACATCACTATTGGCTCATTTCGACTTCTCTAGTAACTGTTGCTCACTTTGCAAACCAATTCACTGTGGATACTCAGGACTACTTGTAACATGAGTAAAGTCCCACTCTTTGGCAAATATTTTGAATTGCTGACTAGTAAACTGTGTGCCGTTGTCAGAAAAATAACTTTGCACAGACTACCACGAACTGCTAAATGATGCTTTCTCTTAGTAATGACAGTACTGGATGCTAGATTAGGAAGTAGGTCAATCATGAAACAATTGAAGTAAGAGTCTACTATAATAGCACAAAGATACCTAGAATAAAATTTGCTCCATTGCACATTGAAATACTTCACTGGCAGAATTTATCCCAAATGGCTCTCTCAAAAATCTGTACCTGCCAAACGGAGTACTGAACGTAGTTTGCAATGAGGATTTCTTGTCGAGTAAAATTTGCCAGAATGAACTGCCTGCATCTAAAACAGAAAAAAACATGGCATTTGGCATCAGTGCTGCAACGTCTTCAACTGTATGCATTGGATGATGAGGTCTTTTCAGTGCTTTGTTTAAATCTTATGGATCAACACATATTCTGATATCATCTGAGCTTTTCTTGTGGGCTACCACCATGGAAGATACCCATTCAGTTGGGGGTTGAAGAACCATCTTGGCAAATTACATCTTGCTGCACCATTATATCAAGCTTGGCTTTAACTCTCTTCTGCATAGCTACTGGAACTTTCTGAGCTGACATGACAACTGGGCTGACATCTGGGTCTAACTTCATGGAGTTCACAACTGGAAGCTTGCCTAGTTTGTCTTTGAAAGGTTAGCATAGGTAGAAAAAATATACTGGGTGAACTTAGAACAGTGGTCTCTCAAGTTAACCTGATGGGCTTCCTTATTAAATGAAAGTCCCATTTTCAAACTCTCTCTGAGCCCTAATAATGTCTAAACATGCCTTTTAACCACGTAAAATAAGTCATACCTTCTCCCAGCAGAGCAACATGAAAGAACTACAGAGCCCTCGGTTTGAATCTCTTCACCACCATAAGCAACAGGCTTTGCACACACTGCCAAATCAAGCTTCTCACCAGCACATACTCTAACAAATGTTTCTGCAGACATAACATTGCACTTTGAACCTGTGTCAGCTTTGAGCTTTATGGGTTTTCCATTTATCCAAACAGTACAAAACACTTCATTCTTTGCCCATAAATCTAGTGCATTAAGCACTGACACATCATTAACATAAAAAGTAGGGTCATAACTTGATAATTGATCAACTTGTTTCTTTGAATGTTCCCTTTGTGCCTTTTGATTTACAAAACCTTTTGAAATGATTCCAGTTATTGCATTTCTGACATTCTTGACCAAAATCTAAATATCTTTTCCTTTTAGGCTCATGACGTCCGCCACAATTATGACAGCTGGCTATGAAACTGGGTATATGCACATGCTTTGATTTTACTGACTCAGTCATGCCTCACCGAGACTGTGCAGTTTCCAGAGTGCGCTTTGGAACTTGCTAGAAGACTACGGAGTTTCCCAGTGAGTGTTACAGGGTTTATGGTTACAGTCATGTGCTTGGGCCTGTTTCTTTTAACCACTTACTGCATAATATCAGTATGGGCTTTAGAAGGTACTGGAAGCATCCATCCCTCATTTATAAGCATATTTGTGTGCTTTTCTGAGCTCATGTGTCTGACAAATCTCAATGGCCTTATTCAAAGTTGTCATTGTTATGAAGAAAAATCTTTCTCACAGCATCATATTTGATACCACACACATCTGTCTTTTATCAATTTACCTCTTAACTCACCAAATTTGCACGTTTTAGCCTTGTTTCTCAAATCAGTTATTTATGCCATAAAAATTTCACCAGGCTTTTGATGTCTTGTGTAAAATAAGTACCTTTCTATTGTAACATTTGGGGGTACACATTTCTCTCAATTTAAGTTTTGAGCACTCAGAGCCTTGACTCAGCCAGTACAACTATGTATGACTGTTTTTCCCCAGACCTGCAAAGACAGCAGGTGCATACACAAATAAACGTTCCCTTTCTATGGCTTCTGACTCAGCTAAATTAAGCAGAATAAATGCCTTTGTACAGTCATCCTTATCAGAAATATGCTGGTGGCACAAGTGTGTGTACACCCTTAAACTAATACTTTATTGAAGCACCTTTTGATTTAATTACAGCATTCAGTCTTCTTGGGTACACACCTGCAATCAAAGTGATTCTGATTAACCCCAAATAAAGTTCTGCTGTCCTAGTAGGATTTTCCTGACATTTGCTCAGTTGCCTGCTACAGCTGAAACCATGGTTCACAGAGAGCTTACAAAGCATCAAAGGGATCTCATTGTTAAACTGCATCAGTCAGGAGAAGGGTACAAAAAACTTTCCACAGCATTGGATATACTATGGAATACAGTGAAGACAGTCATCAAAAAGTGGAGAAAATATGGGACAAAAGTGATGCTGCAAAGAACTGAACATCCCTCCAAAATTGATGAAAAGACAAGACGAAAACTGCTCAGGGAGGCTGCTAAGACACCTACAGCAATACTGAAGGAACTGCAGGAATTTCTGGCAAGTACTGGTTGTGTACTCCATGTGACAACAATCTCCCGTATTCTCCATATGTCTGGACTATGGGGTAGGGTTGCAAGACAGAAGCCTTTTCTTACATGGAAAGACATCCAGGCCCAGCTAAAATTTACAAAACAATACATGTGTCCCAAAAGCATGTGGAAAAATGTGTTATGGTCTGGTGAGACCAACGTTGAACTTTTTCAATTAGAAACACTGCTGAACTGCCAAAGGTAACCGAATGAAAAAAGAGAAATATGAAAAGCAATCTTCGGTACACCTCCACAGCTTTACTTGCACTCTTCTGAAGAACTTTTTTTAAAAACTTTTAAAACAAACTTTTAATAGAAACAGTGATAATAAAAACAGCCACAGTCAAACTTTAGCATGGAGAGCTATAACTAACAACAGATAAGCACTTTCAGCAATGAGCGTTCTACAGATCATCATGAAGTTTTTTTAAAAAAGTTCTTCAGAAGAGGGCAACTAAAACCATGGAGGTGTACCGAAGATTGCTTTTCATATATCTCTAAGTTGAACTTTTTGGCCACAATTCCAAAAGGTACGTTTGATGCAAAAACAACACTTCACATCACCAAAAGAACATCCCCACGGTGAAGCATAGTGGTGGCAGTCTCATGCTTTGGGGTTGCTTTTCTTCAACTGGAACTGGGGTTTTAGTCAAGGTGGAGGGAATTATGAACAGTTCCAAATACCAGTTACTTTTGCCCTTTACCTTCAGGCATCTGCTAGAAAGCTGAAGATGAAGAGGAATTTCACCTTTCAACACGAAAATGACCCTAAGCATACATCCAAATCAACAAATGAATGGCTTCACCAGAAGAAATTTAACGTTTTGGAATGGCCTGGCCAGTGCCTAGACCTAAATCCAATAGAAAATCTGTGTGGTGACCTGAAGAGGGCTGTGCACAAGAGATGCCCTCAAAATCTGACAGATTTGGAGCACTTTTGCAAGGAAAAGTGGGCAAATATTGCCAGGTCAAGATGTACCACGCTGATAGACTCCTACCCAAGAAGACTGAATGCTGTAATTGAATCAAAAGGTGCTTCAGCAAAGTATTTGTTTAAGGGTGTGCACACTTATACAACCAGCTTATTGTACTTTTTTATATTTTCCCCAACAGATTTGTTTGTTTTTCAATTGAATTGTATAGATTATATGTCACATTAAAGGTGGGAAAAGTTTTGAAATTATTTATTGTGGTCTCATTTTTTTATATCACAAAAACCTGGCATTTTAATAGGGGTGTGTACACTTTTTATATCCACTGTAGGTTCTGTCCATTTGCAAGAATATTGCTCAATATATCACTGCTTTATCCCACTCGCTTTAGTAGAGCAAAAAAATAGATTCTAAAAAGTCTCCATCCTTCATCTTTTGGAGAGGCTATATCGGAGGGTTCTTCCTCCTCTAAAACAAAAGTCAAAAACTCTTCCTCTGCAAAGCCATCTTCCTCCTCCTCAGCTTTGGACTCCTCGAGAAAGAGATCTCATAAGGAACCAGTCTCAACCTCAGATCCCAGAAAGGCTAAAATTCAGGACCCTGTCAAAGAAACATCTGATCCGATGCCCCCATCACAAAAGGAAATAATGCTAGCCCAGCTAGCTGGAATTTTGTAAATAATAATATGTCATTTGTGAATATTAACATGATTTATGTAGAAGTGTGAGAGAAGGAGATACTGCCAACCCAGCTATCTGGACCTTTGTAAGTGGTTGTGTGTCATTTGTGAATGTCAACATGCTCATGTAAGATGCTTGTGCTACAGATGTATTAGAACTGTATGTCATATTGTACAGATGTGCGCTGAAGAGATATTTTGTAAAGTACTGAGCAGAAATGTATATACACTATTGTAACTGTTTAGATGTGTATACTTTAACAGGGAGACTGAAACACACGAGATTAACTTACAAAACTTCAGAAGAATAGTTGAAATTGAGTTACTTTATGGCTGGGCCATAAAAAGAGATGTTATCTTTCAGTTTCAGTGCAACAGAAGACATGCTGTATAGAACTAGAAGATCTGAAGTAGTTACTTCATTTTATCTGCAACCTGTGGGTGTCGGATCCGACCTCAGATCCGATCCGGCAGCTTTCCAAGCTCCAAGATCCGAGCTCCTAGCTCCTCCCCCCTACCCATAATCCCCTACTACCAACCACATTACCTCAGATCGTTTTTTTTCCGCGGCTGAAGAAACTTCCTTGTGAAGAGCTCCTGGCTGGGTGAGATCATTGCTGGTTTTAGACCAACTTTTTCAATCGAAATTGTCGTTGTGTGTGTGTTAGTTCCCTTTTCTATTTGTGCTAGTTTTTGGTCCCTTTTCTGTTAAATTAATTACTAGCTTATCTTCACTCCCCTCCCCCTCCTAGTGTTTGGGTGTGTGTGTGAATGATGTCTGAAGGGCCTAAGGCCATTTTTTCAAAATGTACTGAGTGTGGCCACAAGCTTTCTCCAGCTGATGGCCACACTCAGTGCGTTTTGTTCCTGGGGGCAACCCATTTGTCAGAGGCCTGCCAGATCTGTGCGGCCTTTAACCCCCGGGCACTTTGGGATAGGAAGAACAAGCTGATCCTGGCGGGAAAGCTCCCCCAGGAGTCAGCTTCTTCTTCCTCTCCCGTTCGGGCCCCAGCTGCTTCGACAGCTTCGGCGCCGTCTATCCCCTTAGCTCTACCCGGGACTCAACCTCCCTCATCGGGTTTGAGCTCTGGGGAAACTAGTGCCTCTTCTCTTAAAGAGAAGAGGCACAAGAATAGGGAAGGACATAAGTCCCACAAAAGGCAGGCCAAATCTCATCCTTCGGCTCTGCCGGTGAAACTGCTTATGTCTCCCTCGAGGGTCTCCGGATCCCCCTCCTCTCGGCGCCGTTCGCCCTGTTTTTCGCCAGAGCTGGAGGAGGAGGATAGGTCTCCCTCGAGATTTTCGAGGCAGCCCTCCAGGCTCGCCTCTACTACTTCATCTAGGTTGACCTGAAGCATCTCCGAAGCGGATATGGATCGGATGATGCGTCGGTTCTTACAGACCCAAATGCAGATGGGGATGCTCTTGCCTCCCCCCTCTGGGGGGGAGTGCAGCCCCCATATTTGCCCCGATCACTCCTTCTCCGACTCGTTTTCGGGTCTCGGAGTCATCGGATCCAGGCCCTTTCGGACCCGGGGAATTGTCGGCGCCGATAGCGGTGGTTTCTTCTACGCTGACTATACCTTCGAGCTTGTCGGACCCGAGCTCTCGGGGCCGAGGGCTGAGCGTCGGATCCGAGGGAGTTGCTGTGTCTTTGGCGCTGTTGGCGTCGGAGCACACCTCTGCCTCGGCGCCGACTGCATCGGCTCCGACCCAGATCCCTTCCTCAGATCCGAGGAGATTGCTCTCAGAGGCTGGCGAGAGTGGCTCTCCTTCGGCTTTTGAGGTAGTGGAGAGGGTACTGTCGAGGTCCTCCAGATCCCCGACCCAGGCTTCGGATCCACCCGTACCCTCACTGTACGAGGGTCTGTCTTCCATCATCCGTCCATCTGGACAGCCTGCCCAAGCCCTCCAGCTGGTTCCCGTGGAGGAACAACAACCCGTGGAGGAGCCCTCTTTGGACAGTCCCACCGAGGAGGTCCCTCGGAAACATCGGTGCAAAAGGAGACACCTGGACTCCCCCAAGTCCATTACCACAGACACAGACTTAGATGATTCGGAGGGTTCCCCAAGGTCACCCCCTGAATATGTCTCCTTTGGAGACATCATGGAAATGTTGCATATCAGAGGGGGGTGGTCAGCCCAAAAGCCCTCCCTTGATGAGTCCGTGTTCCTGGAGGCCTTTGAGGCAGGCCCATCTACCTCCTGGGTGTCCCCTCCGGCCGACCCCCTGGTGGACTTGATTACCACCAGGGCTTGGAAGGATCCCGACACCGTGGAGCCAATCCCTAGGTGCCCCGATAAAGTCCTCAGCCCACCCAGAGATAGACCGTCTTGGGCCAAAGGAACCCCCGTTGATGCTATGTTGGTGGCGGCGGCCACCAAGAAAGAACTTGCGCAGGAGAGTTCTTCGGTTCACCTGCCAGATAAGGAATCTCAAGCGCTTGACCAGATTGGGAAGCAGATGTTTGCTTCAGCGACCTTTTCCATAAGAGCGCTGAACTATATGGCACATACCATTAGGCTACAGCGAGACTTGATTAAAGAATAAGCTGCAGTCCCCCCGGAGTCCATGTCAGTCCCAGACAAAAAGGTTTTTGAGACTTGAATGGCCACTCTAAAATCCATCTCCAATACGTCTATGCGGTTTCTCTCCCATGCAACGGAGGGAGCCGCTAGAGCTAGCGGAGCCGGGGTCATCTTGCGACGTCTCTCCTGGCTCCATCTGTGCGACTTCACGGACCCCTTCAAGGCGTCCTTCGCTAACACCCCTTTTGACGGTTCTGCATTGTTTGGCAAAACTGTTCGTGACATGCTGGTCCAAAGCGAAAAGGATGGGAAGACGCTGTCTGCCGTCGGAGTCCACTTCTCTAATCCCCAAAGATCCTTCTCCAGGAATCAGAGGGGACAAAAGAAGCTGTGGTTCCGTAAGTCTCAGCAATCCCATCCTGCTGCGGACCACTCGTCCTCTAGAGGCAGAGGAGGACAAGGTGGACGCCGGCCCAAAGGCAGAGGGGGGCCGCGTAATTTTGGGTCTAGAGAACCTTTCTTGGACAGACCCGCGCAACAGCCCTGAGGGCTTGCCCGACTGTCCTTCTCTGGAGGCAGTCGGGGGGGCAATTGTCGGAGCACCTGTCAAACTGGGAGTCCCTTACAACAGATCGATGGGTGCTCCAGATTATATCCAGAGGTTACTCCATTCCATTCATAAACATTCCCCCCAAACCCAGACATCTCCCCAGTGTCCCACCCGATCAGAGGGAGACAGCGGCTTTGGAGATTTCAAAGCTGCTAAGAAAAAGAGCCATCCAGCCCGTCCCCCCAGATCAGTCCGGATTGGGTTATTTATTACTCCAGGTTCTTTTTGGTGCCAAAGAAAACGGGGGACCTCAGACCCATCTTAGACCTTTCTGCCCTGAACCTGTTCATACCCAAGGAAAAGTTCCGGATGGTCACTCTCCAATCAATTCTCCCCCTTCTGAGGGAGAACGACTGGATGTGCTCAGACCTCAAGGATGCGTATTACCACATATTAATGGACAGACGATCCAGGAGGTTCCTCCGCTTCCGGCTCGGAGCCAGTCATTATCAATTCAGGGTTCTTCCATTCGGCCTCAACTCAGCCCCCAGAGTTTTCACCAAGGTCATGGCAGTGGTTGCAGCCCACCTGAGACTCCAGGGCATTCAGGTCTTCCCTTACCTAGATGACTGGCTCCTCACCGCGACCAACAGGCATCAGCTCTGTGGTGAGAGATTATGCTGTGTCTCTGGCCCACAACCTAGGCATCTCAGTGAACGAGCAGAAGTCCTGCCTGTGCCCCACTCAAGCCCTAGAATTCATAGGGGCCAGGTTAGATACACAAATCTCCAGAGTTGTTCTAACGTCAGTCAGGCTAAACAGCTTGTCATTTCAGGTGTTAGCCCTTCTTCGGAGCCCTGCTCCTCCAGCGGAGTTAGCCCTGAGGGCACTGGGGTCTATGTCAGCAGCGATCGGTCTCTCTCTTCATGCCCATCTGCGAATGCGCATATTACAATGGACCCTTCAAGTCCAATGGTCCCTGTCGATCCACCCGTTATGCATGCCAATACCCCTGAGCAGGGTGTGCAGGGACTCCCTTCTGTGGTGGTTACAGGCACAGGAACTCAGAGAAGGGAGGCCCTTTGTGATTCCCCCGGTCAAAGCCACGTTGACCACGGACGCTTCTTGCCTCGGGTGGGGGGGGCATTGTTCAGGCAGATCCGTTCAAGGCACGTGGACTTCCCCAGAGACTGCATTGCATATCAACGTCCTAGAGATGAGGGCAGTGCTTTTGGCGTTGCAAGCTCTCCTTCTTCCCCTAGGAACTATTGCAATCCAGACGGACAACATGTCAGTAGTCTGGTATATAAACAAACAAGGAGGGACCAGATCTTATCCCCTGTGTCGAGAAGTCATGAGAGTGTGGGAATGGGTGATTTCCACCAACCTCTTTCTGATAGCAACGCACATTCCAGGACGGTCCAACATATTAGCGGACAAGCTAAGTCGAGTGTTCCTCACTCCATACGAGTGGTCTCTGAATCCATCTGTTGCGAAGCAGATCTTCCACAAATGGGGTCAGCCTCGCTGCGACCTTTTCGCTTCTCCTTTAAACACAAAATGCAGCGAGTACTTCGCAATAGTTCCTCCCAGAGAGGAGACCCCCCCCAGAGATGCTCTAGTTCATGCTTGGCCTCCCGGACTCCTTTATGCTTATCCCCCCTCCCACTTATGATGAAATTCATCCAGAAAGCCTGTCGGTTGGGGAGCAGAGTTATCCTCATAGCCCCATTCTGGCCTCGACAGTTCTGGTTCCCCTTTCTGCGGTCTCACAGTGTGGCTCCCCCATGGATTCTGGATCCCAGTCCAGACCTAATCTCGCACCCAGCGAGATGCCATACCCCAAACCTGCTGCTTGGTTGATCCAGTTCCATTAATGGCTAGGACACCCGGTATCTCATCCCCTGTTGAGGCCATTCTGGTGGCGGCTCATAAACCATCTACCAGAAAACTTTACAACAGTAAATGGAAACGTTTTTCCATCTGGGCCAAAGATAAAGAATTGGACCCATTTACTGTCCCTATTCTGACTATTCTGGACTTTCTTTCCCTGCTTTTTAGACAGGGAGCAAGTGCCTCCACAGTCAAGGTGCAGTTGGCGGCCATTTCCCATTTTCACGTGGGGGACGGCATAGGCTCCTTAGTTCATAGTTCATAGTTTAGTACTAAGCTAACTGCCCTTGCAAGCCATTTTAAGCCTAGCCAATTATCCCTTGTGAGACTCAAACCCTGCACCTTATGTTTGTAAGGCAAACACCTTAGGCATTAAGCCACCCTCCTCTACAAAGTTGTGCAAAACCTTCTTAAGAGGTGTTTTTCTTTTGAAACCACCTGTCAAGACTGTGGTTCCCCCGTGGGATCTCACTCTGGTCTTACAAGCCTTAACAAGACCACCTTTCGAGCCGGCGGCCTCGGTTCCATTGAAGTTCTTATCATGGAAAACGGCTTTCTTAGTGGCTATAACTTCAGCCAAGAGGGTTTCGGAATTACAACCTCTGTGTATCAAACCTCCTTACCTTATCTTTCACAAAGATAGAGTGTCCCTCAGGACTAATCCATCTTTCTTGCCTAAGGTGGCTACAGAATCAAACATTAATCAATCAATAAATCTTCCTGCATTTTTCCCAAATTTTCACAACAAAGGCGAGTACACGTTGCACAAATTGGATGTACACAGACAACTGCGTTTTTACTTGCACAGGACTAAAGAGTTTCGCAAGTCGGACCAGTTGTTTGTTTCTTATGCAAAGTCAGCCATGGGCAAGGCAATTGCTAAAGTGACTGTAGCAAATTGGATCTGTCAGTGCATTATGCTGGGATACACTTCATCTGGGAAGCCAGCTCCGGTTGGCGTCCGTGCTCATTCCACAAGATCTGTAGCTACCTCAACAGCCTTTTGGTCTAGGGTTCCAGTAGACGATATTTGTTCAGCAGCTACGTGGTCCTCATCTCATACGTTCATTTCTCATTACAAACTGGATATGATTTCCAGGAGTAGGGCTTCTTTTGGCTCCGCGGTGCTTCGGAATATCCTTCCGTAAGGACCACCCAGGTTCTTATAGGTTAGCTGGGGACTCTGTCCCACAGGTTGCAGATCAAATGAAGTAACTACTTCAGATAAAGAAGTTATGTACTCACCATAACGTTCCATCTAAGTAGATACTTCATTTGTCTGCAACCGACCCCCCCTGCCATCCCCCGAACCTCGGGAAATTTTCTGATCATTCGGAGTTGGTTTCTGTCTCGAGTTGGTGAGGCAAAAAAAACGATCTGAGGTAATGTGGTTGGTAGTAGGGGATTATGGGTAGGGGGGAGGAGCTTGGATCTTGGAGCTTGGAAAGCTGACGGATCGGATCCGACACCCACAGGTTGCAGACAAATGAAGTATCTACTCAGATGGAACGTTATGGTGAGTACATAACTTCTTTTTTTTTTGTATTTTCTTTAAATGTGGAGGAATGTAAATTATTTTACGACTTCCACCATTTGCCAAAAGATCTGAGGTCTATTTTCACAGAGATGCTAAATGCTATCAGCTGCAGTGGGGGATTTTCACCTGGTATAGTCAGATGACAAGAAGTGATGTCATGCTGCAAGTATCCCAGAAGCAATATTTGAGATGTTACTTTAAGGACTCTCTCAGAGAGAGAGACTGGGCATTTTTTATTTTGTCTTTGACCTGACAAGAACATCCACTCACCACATCTGTCTGCTTGTGTCCTGTAAGTAAGTAAGTAAGTTAACTAGGATACAGTAATTTCTCTTGGATACAGCCAAGAATATAAAGAAGAATAGCTTAGATGTTTTCTTTATTTATTTGAGACTGTCCTGCAGTGTTGTTTTAAATATTTCCTGTGATTTTGAACTCTGATGTAACTGTGATTGTTTACTGTGTATTTTCTTGTTCTTTTATTAATTATTATTGGATATGTTTAAACCTTTCATTGTGGCTGATATTTGTGAGATATTTAAGTTCTGAGAGTACTTGCATATTTATTTGGTGACACTGTGGGTGACTCCTACTAGCCTTGCTCTTGGTCAAACTGCCATTTGGATTAATAGTAACATTACACAGTAAGATAGGACTCCCTTTGTTAAGGTCATTAGAGTAGCTGGTAGCAGTCAAAACTACCTTATAGTCTGGCAGAAGCAAGCATAGCTAGTAAACCTGGGCCAGCTTTTCCCAGAGTGTGTGTGTGTGTGTGTGTGTGTGTGTGTGTGTGTGTGTGTGTGTAGATATATATATATATATATATATATATATATATATATATATATATATATATATATATATATATAAATCAAATCTCAAAGTGTGTGTGTGTGTGTGTGTGTGTGTGTGTCAGCTACTCAGGCAGGGATACGAAGCACTGGTTGGGCAGACAGGGTGCTGGAGGTCTTGGCTTGGCTACTCAGCTCAGATCTCAACTCTATAGCTGTGCCAGTGGGGAATCTTATTGGGGATCTGGAGAAAGAGGGAAAAACAGACCCAGACTGACTGTGGTCTCTGTGTGCTCTTAAAGGGAACTGCACTCTAATGTGTGTGTACTTGTCATCCTCCCAATGTACGTCCCTCACTGGTAGTAGTGGTGAGGATTGAGGCTCCTTGATTACTGAGCCAGTGGTGGGGTGTCACACTCTCAAGTTGGATCCAATGGAGTCAAAGCTCTTGGATCTGACTTTGTCTGATCCAGGGCAGTCTGCCAAATTAGAAGGTATTCTCCGTCTCTGGATCCGGTACATTCCCCATTCTTAGAAAGACCCAGGTTGCCATCCATATACTCCACTTGCTCTTACAGAAGATGTGGAGAGACTGGTGAAGAAGATTGTCTTGGTGCAGAGCCAGACTGATTTTCCTATGGCTCCTACCCCTCTGGGTCATGAGATCCATATATCTGCTACTTCCTCATTACAGATTCCTCCTCTGACTCATGTGGTTTCAGAGTTTTTGGACCTGAGTCTTCAGATCCATCTGGCTCAGATCTGAGGATAACCTCCTCAGATCCGAGATCTTCTGTGAGGGCTCTGATTCCTTTGGATCTGGAGAGCTCCTAGAGCCAAAGTTTACCTGTCAGATCCAAGGTGGTGCATTCAACTCTGAAGCTTTTGGAGCCATCTCTGCTCCTTGAAGCCTCTGCACTGGATAGCTCAGTTCCAGCTTCCACCTTAGAGGTTTTGCCATCAGAGCAGGGGAGGCCTATGATTCAGAAGCTCGTTTTCTTGGATCCGATGGTCTCTATATCTCTGAGCTGCTCTGCCTTTCTGGCTGCAAACAGAGTATTTTCTGCCTTGACGGTTTAGATGGTTCCTTCCCCCTATGAATGTAAGACTCCTGCCATGATGTCTCAGCACTCAGAGCTTCACCATCTCCTTTCACAAGGGCAGCCAGTATCAAACCCATAGGCTTCACTTAAGAAATTGTAATCTCTTCTTCTGATGTCTTCCCAGAGCATCCCTCTGAGGAGGTCCCTAAGAAGAGGACATGTAAGAGGAAACAGACTCTCCAGAAGAGTCCATCACTGAAGACACAGATTTCAATGAAGGCGAAGGGTCCCCATGATCACCTCCTGAAGATGTTTCCTTTGGAGACATTCGAGAAATCCTTAATCAGAGAAGTGGTTGGACGTCCAACAACCCTACATTTGAGGAATCGATTCTTTTGGAGGCTTTTGATACTGGACCCTCTGCCTCCTACGTGACTCTGCCCACTGATAACCTCATTGATTTGATCTCATGATGGGCGTGCAAGGACCCTGACACCATAGAACCTATTCTTTGCAGACCAGGTAGGATAATGGCACCACCAGCAGATCGACAGTTTGGCGGAAACTGAGTTCCTGTTGATGTCATGGTCATTGTTGCAGCCAGCAAGAAGGAACCAGCTGAGGAATGTTCAACTGGCCATTCCCCCAACAGGGAGTTGCAGACAATGGACAGATATGGGAAGCATATCTAAGCTTCAGCAGCCTTTGCTTTCATGCATCTGAATTATTTGGCACACTTTACTAGGTTTCAGAGGCATTTCATCAAGGAGTTATCAAATATCCTCTTGGGTACTGTTTCGGATGAAGTTCAGACATCTGTTACTTCTCAACTGATGACCCTGCAGTCCATATATAATTCATCAGTGAGGTTGATTTCACATGTAGGGGAAGGAACCACAAAGACAGCGAGTTCAGGCATTTCCATAAGGGGAGACACTTGGATGTGCTTCTTTGAGTTTGTGGAGCCTTTCAAATCTTCTTTCATCAATGATCCCTTTGACAGAATGTCTTTATTTGGCCCCAAGGTAAAATACACTCTGTCCAGGTGTGGAAAGGATGGAAAGACCCTGTCTGCCATGGATGTGTGTTTTTCGACTCTAAAAAGAACCTTTTCCAGTAATCAATGAGGTAGCCGAAAAATGTGGTTCAGGAAGACTATGTGTCCTTTTCAAGACACACATGGAGGAGGCTCCCATGGAGGGAGAGGAGAAAACTTGAGTGAACGAAGATGCCCCAGTGGCAGAAGAGGCTTGTGGAACCAGGGTTCCAGAGAATCTTTATTTGACAAACCCTACCAGCTCTTCTGAAAGCAGGCCTGATTGTGCACTTCTGGAGAGAGTCTGGGGACATTTATCCCTGCACCAGGGAGCCTGGCTAGCTGTAACAAAAGATACTTGGGTGCAGAGGATCATTTCCAGAGGATATATTATACCCTTTTCCCTTTCTCCCCAATCCCAAGGAAAATCCCTGATGTCCCACCCAGTAAGAGTGGACAAGCAGCAATTCAAATACAAAAACTGCTATCAAAGAAGAGTCATCCAAGCGTTCCCACCAGACCAGATAGAATCCAGAAATAAATCAAGGTTCTTTTCAGTGCCAAAGAAAACAGGGGACTGGAGACCATTCCTGGATATCTCCAAACTAAACAAGACAGTTCAAAGAACCAACTTTCAGATGGCCGTGTTTTAGTACATTCTCCCATTTCTGGGCAAGGATGATATGTGCTGTGTAGATCTTCAGGATGCATACTATCACATAAAGATGAACAGACAGTCCAGAAGGTGCTTGCGCTTCCGGCTGGGAGCCAGTCATTATCAATTCAGAGTACTGCTTACCAAGTGCATGGCAGTAGTAGCAGCTCAACTCAGACTGCAAGGATTCCAAGTGTTTCCATATCTAGATGACTGGCTCATTATTGCTTCTACCAGGCATCAACTCATATGTGCAAGAGACCAGGTTCTCCAGACTTGCTCTCATCTGGGAATAAACTACGACAAATGTTTTCTGGAAACAATTCAGACTTTAGAGTTTATAGGAGCTATTCTCAATACAAAGACAACAATTGTTTCATTTCCATTACTGAGAGTTCAGACCATAATATTTTATGTCAAAAAATATAATATGCAGCATCTCAATTTCAGCCTGACTGGTCCTTCAGGCTCTTGATTTGATGGTGACAACAATAACATTAGTAACACTCACCAGATTTTATATGAGAATTCTCCAATGGATGCTAGCTACTCAATGGGCAATTCTTTATCAACCAGTGACTTACAAGATAAGAATCACTGAAATCTGCAAGAGAGATCTAAAACGGTGTATTAATTCAGACCAGGTTCTACAAGGTTGTCTGTTTATTCCCCCTCAGCCCAAAGCCATAGTGCCATGGATACTTCCCAGCTATGGTGGGGGGGCATTGTCTGAGGAAGACAATCCAAGGCACCTGGTCCCCCAAAGAGGCCAATTTGCATATAAATGTCCTGGAGATGAGAACAGTTCTGTTAGTGGTGCATGCATTTCAGAATGCTATCCCTTTGCGGAGAATTGCAGTACAGTCAGACAACATGTCAGACGGCTGGTACATCAACAAATGGAGAGGAGCCAAATCCTATCTGTTGTGTCAAGAAGCTCTCAGAGTGTGGCAGTGGGTGATCTGTTTCAAACACTTTCTTTTAGCAACACACATTCTGGAGAAATCCGATGTGATTGCCGACAAATTGAGTAGGTGCATTCTTCTACTTCATGAATGGTCCCTCAACAGAAAGGTTGCAAATACAAACTTTTGACAATGGGGCCAGCTTTGCTGTGATCTATTTGCATCCCTTGTGAAGAACAAATACAGCAGCTACTTTGCCCTAATGCCCCCACAGGGGGAATCCCTGAGGTAGGCTCTACTTCATGATTGGACCCCCGGTCTCCTTTATGCTTATCCCTCCCATTCTATTGATTCCCAAATTTCTTCAGAAAGCTACAAGGTTGAAGAACAAAGTCATCCTCATTGCCCCTTATTGACCTCAACAAATTTGATTTCCTTTCCTTTGGCCTCACCTGATTCAGTTACATTGGCTTCTAGATCCAACTCTGGACCTCCTGTCTCAACCGACAGGCATGATATATCCAAACATAGTGAATCTCATGCTGACGGACTGGTTCCTCCAGTTCCATTAATAGCCAGACAACCTATGCTCTCGTCTCCTGTGCATTATATTCGTTTGTCCTCTCATAAACCTTCCACTAAAACTATACTCCAGCAAATGGAAGAAATTTGTTTTGTGGGATAAAAACCGTGACACTGAACCTTTCTCAGGCTCTATTCATAATATCTTGGATTTCCTAGGGCATCTTTTTGAAGATGGGGCTAGTTCTTCTACTGTTAAAGTACAGTTAGAGGAGATTTCCAATTTTCATGTTTGGATAAATGGTTTTTCGGTAGCATCCCATAAGTTGAGCAAACCTTTTTTGAATGGCACTCTACTCTTCAGGCCACCCTTTAAACACCCGACCCCCCCCCCTTGGGACCTAAACCTCATGCTGAAGTCTTCCTTTAAACCCTCAGCTACATGTAAACTCAAATATCTTTCGTGGAAGACAATTTTCTTAGAGGCCATTACCTTAGCCAGAAGAATTTCTGAGATCCAAGGATTGTGCCCAAAACCTCAATACTTGATTTTCCATAAAGATGGGGTTACTTGAAGGACCATTCCCATCATTTCTTCCAAAGGTGGTGTCAGAATCCAATATAAATCAATTAGTTAATTTGCTAGTATTTTTCCCCAATTTTCAAACAAAGGAGAATACTTATTACATTTATTGGATGTTCATAGGCAGTTGTGTTTTTACTTACATAGCACAAAAACATCAGATATTCTGATCAATTGTTTGTTTCATATGCGGCAACGTTGGGTGAATCAGTTACCAAAGTTGCTCTATCTAGATGGATAAAAATTGCATTTTCTTTGAATATAACAAATTGGGCATTGCTCTGACAAAACCTGTTTGAGCCCATTCCACCAGATCCTTGGCAACTTCCTCAGTTTTTCAATCTAGAGTGTCCATGGATGATATTTGTGCAGCAGCTACTTGGGCTACTCCCCATAGCTTTATTACTCATTACAAATTAGATCTGTTCTCCAGAGGAAGGGCATCTTTTGGTTCTACTGTGCTCAGGAATAGCCTTCCTTGAGTCTGCCCTGGAAATTAGTTAGCTGTGGACTCTGTCCCATCAGTTGAGGCCAGAATAAAAATTGACAACATCAGATAAGTTATGTACTCGCCATAACTTTCCATCTGTGTTGTCCATTTTTATTCTTCCTAAACTCACCTCCCAGCAACCCCCATCCTTAAGGCTTCTGGAAGAATGAGTGCTTAGTGAACCTGTATGTCCTTATCTTTTTATATAAGCTCTCGGTATAGCTTCTCCATAATAGTTTCCATCTTTTTTCTTCTAAGGCAGCAAGCAAGATCTGAGGTAATTGGGGTTGGTGCATTATGAGTAAGGGAGAAGCTCGAGAATATTTGGTTGCCACAAGATTTAGCAACAGTCTAGTTGAATCTGCTGGATTGGATCCAAACCCATTAGTTGAGGAAGAATAAAAATGGGCAACACAGATGGAATGTTATGGTGAGTACATAACTTCTTTTTTGCAAAGACTGAAGATGTTATTTCCTTCACCCCAAATAAACTGGGACAGAAAGCATCAACGGTTTCTCTCCAGATGGCTGTTGGAGTATATTATAATACCAATCATGAAAAGCCATTGCTAGGTAAAACAGGCACATTCCATAAGAGCTGTGGCTGCTCCACAGCCTCGTTTGATGATGATTTCATGACATTTGCGATGCTGCTATCTGGTCACCCATACATGGCTTTATCATCTATTATAAGATGGATTGCTTCTTGAGAGCTCAAACCTCCTTCAGCTCTAATATCCTAAAAAGTTGCCTGTTATGAGGCCACCCAGGAATTTTCATAGCTGGGGATTCTAACTCTCATGATGGATTGGACTGACAATGAATAGGATATGAAAGATGTCCTTTCATTTCACAGTTGCAGTAGCCCTTGCAATATGGATCCCCTGCCAAAGGTGGCCTGATGTCTGGTCAGTATACCAAAGCCTTTAGTTTGCTAGGAGTACGCCATACAATACATGTATGCTCCCTGCGTACAGTGTAGGGCATAAAGGTAACATCCAGACATGTCATCCTCAGAACTTCTTTGCCACCTGTCTGAACATCATCTTTGATCATCAGTCTGAAAGCTTGCTTCATTTGTTGGTTCACCAAGCTGTTTTCAGATAAGGGCCCCCTTGTTTTTATTGCAAGAAAAGTAGGTCTGATTCTTCAGCTGTGCTGCCTTCACCAGATGTCATTCTTGAGGTTAGTGAAAGCCCAGAACATCACCAGGCTCCTGGATTGCTGTGCCATGATGGCTTCTGAGCCTGGCATGGATACAGCTTCACACATGTCCCTGGAGGTTTCGCAGATGGCCACTTTGGAACTTAGAGCAACCACAGCTGAAGAAACAAAAAACTATACTTGTTTCTCCTGCTCCTAAGGACCCTCAGAGTGAATGACAATGTTTCATGTAAGGTTTGTTTAGTGCTCTTTTGGCTTTGAAGTCTACTTAAGGAGTATCTGTTCCAGCCCCCTCCTTGGTCTTCTATTCTCTTCTACTCCTCCTAAGAGGCCCAGGGAAAAGGATTCCTTTGAGGAGGAGGAGGAGGAATCCTTTGCCCATTCTTCCCAGATTGCTTCTCCCCAAGATTATGGTTCTGAGGAAGAGGAGTCCACTAATCCTGACTCTCTTTTTGAGGAGTTTTCCTTTAGAGACACCATTTCCAGAATGATAGAATTCTTCAAATGGGATTGTACCCATGTGTCTGAGGTACAGAAGAGGTATTATGAGCTTTTGCATATGGAGTATTCTAGACCTTCTGCTGTTCCTCCTGTCCTGGCGGCCTTGTTGGATACCTTTTCTACTGCATCTCAGGCTCCTGATTCCCAGCCCCCTGCTCCCAAAAAAACTAATAAGTTTTATAAGGTGCCTCATGATTGCAAGTTCCTTTATAAAGGGCCACCAGTTGACCCTTCTGTGGTGTCTGTGACATCTGACAAGCCATCTCAGTTACTGCCTTCTACAAAGCAGTTTACTTCTGATAAAGACAGTAGAACTATGGAATGACTGGGTAAAATGGTTTATACCTCACTACTCTTGTGTTTAGGGCTGTCAGTTATCAGACCCTTATGAATAGATAATGTATATTTTGGCTCTTCTATCTCAGGCCTATTATGTTATTTCTGACCTTCCTGATTCTGAAGGGACACCTCTGTTTCCTCATTAGGAAATTTTTCTCAGGTTGCTCACCATTCTATTAAATGGAGTTATGTTGCAGTAGATGCCTTTTCTAAGGCTGCTGCTTTTGGCTGTGTGCTGAGGAGATATTCCTGGCTTCAGCTTCAACCTTTGCCTGATGATGATAATGCTAAGTTGATGGATGCTCCTCTAGATAACAAGCATTTGTTTGGTGCTGCCGCTGCTGATTTATTCAAGTCCATACAGAAAAATGGTAATGCTTTACAAGATTTAAAACATATTTTTGTTTCTCCTGTATCTAAATCAAAAAGGAATTAGCCTAATAAGCTGGCCTTTGTTTATAGGCAGTCTCACCTTCCCTTAAGGTTAAGAAGGGTGGAACAAGAGCTCCTCCTGCTAAAACTAGCCCGATTCCTATAGCTTAGAAATCTCCTTTTCCTGACAAACCAGGTGTTGTCTGACTATCCTGCACTTCTCAGCCACACCCATCTTTCCCCTCATCTTTCTCTGTCTCTTCCTCTTTGCGTAAATATTACTCAAGATTCCTGGGTTCTTTCCATGATTTGTTAAGGGTACTAATGGTCTGGAAATCTCTTCCCCCTATTATGGGCTATCCTCAGACCCCTCAGGAACAATTAGCCTTTTTTCCAGATGTGCTTCTGGTTCTTTTCACTCAGGGAACTATTCAGGAGCTTCCAGTTTCTCAAAGGTAGAAGGGGTTTTATTACAGAATGTTCTTGATCCCCAAGAAAGAGAACACTTGGAAACCCATTTGGATCTCTCTCACTTAAATACCTTTCTGAAGATCTCGCCCTTTTGGGTGTTGTTTTTTCAGACCTAGTTTCCTCTGCTGCTTCTTCAGAATTTCTAGTTTCTCTGGACCTCAAGGATACTTATCATCATGTCCCTATTCATCCCCTTTTCAGGAAGTTTTTGTGTTTCTCTGTTGCTTCCTGGTATTTTCAGTTCTCTGCTTTGCTCTTTGGCTTCTCTACTGCCCCAAGGGTATTCACCAAATGCCTCGATCCTGTGGTTGATTTTTGCAGGCTGAGGGGGTTACATGTCTTTCCCTACTTAGACAACCTACTTTCTCAGGCATTTTCTCCAGAGATTCTACTGCAATATCTTCATTTTGCCATTTCTCTCTTGCAAGGCCTGGAGCTTACTCTACATTTCCAAAAGTCCATCATGACTCCTTCACATGATCATGTGTTTCTGATATTCAGGCTCCAGATTGTTCCACTGCTGGCGTCCTTGCCTCCTCCCAAGGCCTTAACTCTCTTTGCCTTTTTTCACTCCCTTTTTCCTCTGGCCTGAGTTACAGACAGGAAATTTCTAAGAGCTCTGGGGTTCATGGCCTCCACCATTCCTGTGTTCCCTCTAGCCAAACTCCATGTGAGAAAGCTTCAATAGTTTCTAAAGCCAGTTTGGCTTCAGCATTGTCATCCTCTAGATTTCTTAGTCCCTCTTCTTACATGCCTCAAGCTGGAAATTCAGTGGTGGATTTGGGAGTTGTCACTCAACCCAGGGCTTGCTATTCAGCCCCCACCCCTCTCTCAGGAGCTATTCACAGATGTTTCAGATGTGGGGTAGAGGGCTTCCTTCTGCTCTCTAAAAGTGTAGGACCTCTGATCACTTCAATAAAATAAAGACAACATCAATGTCAAAGATATGAGGGCTCTTCTTTTGGCAGTTCTAGCATTTCATCCTCTTTTCATTCCAGGACCCCTCAATGTGCTGACAGACAACACCACAGTTATGTGGTACATAAACAAGCAGGGGGAGACAAGATCTTATCTCCTGTGCAGGCTGGCACTTCAAGTGTGAGAATTAGTTATTCAGTATCAAGTAACTATTCAGGCAGTTTACATTCCCTCAGGTCAGAATATTGTGGCAGACTCTCTGAGCAGGTCCATATCACAATCCCATAACTGGATGTTTCACATGAATGTGTTTCTGGACATTGTCCACCAGTGGGGTACTCCTCAAGTAGATCAATTTACATCCCCTCTGAATAGACAACTTCATCTTTTTTGTGCCAGAGCCCCATGTCCTCTGGTCTGTAAGGTGGTCACCCTCTCTTTTTCCTGGAAGGGGATATTTCTTTATGCCTTCCTTCCCCTTCATCTCATTCCAAAAGTCCTGTTCAACATAAAACAAGATGCTCCCAAAATCCTGCTGGTGACTTCCTTTTAGCCCAGACAGCATTGGTTTCCTCTTCTGTATTTAGCCGAGAGCAATCATCACAAGTTACCTCACAGGGTGGACCTACTCACACAAGGCAAGGGGTCTCTCATCCATCCCCACTTGTCCACTCTTCAACTGACACTGTGGATGGTAGGATTTTGAATCCATATAAGCACCTTTTTTGTCTGAGGACATGCTTAGGTTACTGCAAGAGGCCAGGAAACCCATTACTAGGAAATCCTACTTATCCAAATGGAAGAGGTTTTCTGTTTGGTGTCTTTCGCTTAACTTGGATCCACTTTCTGTGGATGTTTCTTTTGTTCTATCTTATTTGAGTGAATTGCTCAGTGTTGGGTTGGCATATTCTTCTGTGAAGGCCCACTTGTCAACTATTTCTGCTTCTCTGTCTCTAGCACCCCTTCAGCATATAGATTTGAGGCTAAACAATTTTTAAAGATGCCCTTTATATTAGACCTCCCAGGAAGCCTGTCCCTCCTTCCTGGGACCTTAATTTTGTTTTGGAGAAATTGACTCGGGCTTCTTTTGAGCCTGAGGCCTCATCTTCCTTGCAGCATTGTTCTTGTAAAACTGTTCTTTGTTGGCCCTTACTTCTGCCAGACAGGTGTCTGAGCTTCAAGCCTTATAGCTGTTCCCTCTTTTTAGTTATCCTTAAGGACAGGGTGCCCCTTCATACTAACACTTCTTTTGTGCCCAAAGTGGTGAATGAGTTGTTTCTTAATCAGTCTATTCATATGCCTATTTTTCCATTTTCTGCAATCTGGTAGTGAGAAGGTTTTACACAGTTTGGATGTGCATAAAGAACTCTGATCATCTTTTTGTTTCCTTTCATCTTAGATCTTTGGGATTGGCTGTTTTCAAGCAAACTATTTTGTCTTGAATATCTAAAGCCATTTATTTTTGTTATTTTTTTCATGGAAAGAGCCTTCCTCCTTCAGTTAAGGCTCATTCTACTATGGCTGTGGCTTCTGGTGCTTTTTCAAGGGTTAGATACTAACTCTATTCTTTAGGCAGCTACCTGGAATTCTGTGCATACTTTTACCAAGCACTTTAAGTTGGATGTGATATCCAGGCCTAGAGATAGTTTTGCCAGGGCCATTCTTCATGGATTCCTGGAGGGATCTGCTGGTCTTTCCTCCTGCCTCTCTTCTTCATGAGCTTTTGCACTCTCCCTATTGTAAGGAATAATGCAACAGTGAAATGGAAGGACATAGTACAGTTATATAAAATCTTACCATAATAGTAGATATCCTTATGTTCACTGTTGCAATATTCACTACTCCCTTCCTCCTCCTGATTCTTTTCCCTTCTGGATGTGCCCAGTACCTCTCTAGTCCTTGTAATGGCATTCTTACTGGGCTCTCAGTTCTGAGGATGGTATGTCCAGACATCACCTTTATGCCCTACGCTGTACGCAGGGAGCATACATGTGATTTACGGTGTACCCTTAGCAACCTAAATGCTGTGGTATTCTGGCTAGATATCAGGCTACCCTTGACAGGAGATCCGCATTGTAAGAAATACTGCAACAGTGAAGAGAAGTGCATCTACTGTTATGATAAGATTTTACGCAGCTGTATTTTTATATACTTACCATAACAGTAAATCCTTTCATTCATGTCTGTCCAATATGACTGCACTTCCCAAGTTCTCCATCCTTCTCTTTTATGACCTGAAGGATTGTTTGATTCCCTAGTGGATGCTGTCTAGCATAGCCATAGATAGATCTTCAGGCATGAACTGAGATCTCAAGCAATTCAGTGGGTTGATGAATTATGGGAGGGAAAATTCTTAAGGAGCTCAAGGCTGGAGCACTATTGTTACTGGGTCTAATCTGATGGGTGGCTTGAGGACCCAAATGTTGTACTGGACTGACAAATGAAAATATCTATCAGTATGATAAGTACATAACTTTTAATTTTGAAAACCCTGAAGATGTGCACTAAGGCATTTGATTAGGTGATATCCTTTAGATAGAATAAGAGGCCAGATCCAAAGTGATAATTCTTTAGATGGAATTATGTTGGTCATTTGATCCAGGTGATAGAGGATGCAGCCCTTACAGATGCTTATACAGTTTATATGATCATGTTTTATCATGTTTTGCACCCTGTATCTTTTACTATTGTTGCAGGTCTAATCATTTATTCCCGTAATAAAATAAAAGAAGATAGATATGGTGTCTGTGGCATGGGGCTGATATGCATCAGCAACTGATGTCATTAGATTGAGCTTTAGAGCATCTTATTGATCATTCAAGTGGAGATTGCTGCAGTCTTTTAGGTTGATAAAATCAGAAATGTTTTCCTGAAAAAAAAGATTTGCTGTCATGGACAATTTATGTTGTGTCCTTTGCTTGGTGCTTGCCATTTTTTTTTTTTTGGAAAATCCCTTATTCATAGATGTTCATGTGCCTAAGCAACATGCACCAACCTGTTACACCAGTTAAGTAAGGACTGCCACCCCCCACAACTCACTGTTTCTATTTTGAGGCTTGTGCAGTTTATATCTTTGCTATTTTTCATAAAGTCTTGCATTCAGATGCCTGTGGTTCTGTGAGTCCATCAGGTTACCAGCCATAGCCCATATATGTATTGCCTGTACTTTTCTTGGTGAAAAAGCAGTATGTTTAACTGCCAAAAATGCCTGAGACTGTTCAGCCATTTTATGTCTGAAAACAAAACAATAAGTAAAAAAGGCTACACATAAAAAAAAACAATTAATAAAAACTATAAGAAAAATCAAGCCAAGCTAGAATTCTTACTGTGTGATTCCTTAAACCTCTTGTATTAGAGGCACATAGGGTATATGTAAATGATCCTTAAGAACACCAGGTGTTTCAGCTATATGACGATTCTGAATGCTGTGACTTTTTCTTTTCAAGTCATTTAATGGACAGATTCAGGGCATTAAAGCCACACCACACTAGCAGTAGGCAGTGAACTGTTTGGCTAACTATCTGAAATACAGGACAGTTATATCTATCTGATGTCCATTACCATTAGGGTGTCTGTAAAATACCCCAACTAACAAACCAAAACAATAAGTAAAAAGGTCACACAGAAAAAAAACAATCAGTAAAAACTACAAGAAAAATCTAGCCAAGCTAGATTCTTTACTGTGCAATTCCTTAAACCTCTTGTGTTAGAGGCACATGGGTTATATGCAAATTACTCTTAAGAACACCAGGTGTTTCAGCTGTATGGTGATTCTGAATCCCCATGACTTTTTTCTTTTGAAGTCGTTTAAGGCACCCTAATAGTAATGGATATCAGCTGGGTATAATAGCACTGTGTTTCTAATGGTTAGCCAAACATTCCACTTATTTTGGGCCTTTATGCCTCCCATTATTGCAGGCGTTGTCCAGATTTCTTGCAGTAAGAGATTGAGAGGTGTGTGTGTGTGTGTGTGTGTGTGTGTGTGTGTGTGTGTGTGTGTGTGTGTGTGTGTGTGTGTGTGTGTGTGTGTACACGTACATATAAGAGGGAGGGAGGCTTGTGTGTGTGTGTGTGTGTGTGTGTGTGTGTAAGAGGTAGGTATCATATCCCTCAAATGTCCAAGTTTTTGCAGAATGTCCATATTTCTGCCCCATATTTTTGTCTCTTCCTCGTAAAAAGGATTGAAGTTGCTAAATAATGACAGGCATTTGAGTTTTATACTTCATAGCCATAGACAAATGCATACCAACACAAGTCCTGTTATTCTGGGAATTTTCTAAGTTCATGAGAGCAATATTTATAATATGCCCCTATTTATTTTAGGCCTTGTCCATATTTCATGCACTAAGAGGTTGAGGTGTGTGTGTGTGAGAGAGAGTGAAATGCCCTAGTTAGGGTTAGCAGGTGGTTAGCAGTTTGCTTAGGCTCAAACCCTGTACCTTAGCTACAGGAAACAAAATCCTGAAATCCTACCCCAACCAGCAAGTTGCATTTTTCAAGCAACTGAGTTGCAGGTGCATTTTTCAAGGAATTATGAGCTTCAAGGGACTAGAAGTTTATGTTTACTGCTGCTCATACTAAGTCTGTTTACAGTGTGCAACTGTTTTGTTTAGCAAATGGTATCACTATTGTGGTATAGAATTTTAAAGCAGTGTTAATAGCAAAACAGGTAGCATGTAGATGGATTGCTGATACTGTGTTGTATTTTAAAGGGGGTGGGGTTCTGCAGTCCTGAGTATGTCCTCCTTTGGATGAGATGCCTAGTAACTATAAAGCTGTTTCCAATTTGCCATTCATTCCCTGGCCTACTGCAGTATTGCCAGCTTACCATTTTTAATGTAACCTAGGCAATTTATTCTTTAAGGGCAGCAGGCACAGAATTTGTAGAAGAAACACTGAAATATAAAGTTGTTTGCTACCAGCAACCTTTTCATTAGTTGCAGATATATTTAATGTAGAAGTATTTAGGTGACTTTTATTTCTGCAGAGATTGTGCATATTGGGTGATATTGGTGGATTGTAATGACAGAAGTCTGAGTGGCCTTTTATGGTTGAAATGTTCTGAATTGGGCAGTTTTGACATTAATGGTTCATATGTTTCATTTCATTGCTTACTGGAAAAATGTTCCAAACTATAAATTTAAGGCATGGTCTAACAAGTGGTGCTGTATTATACAACAGACATAATTTAATGCAGTCAAGACCTAAAGATGTGTGCAAAGGGCCTATGATTTGAAAACAACCCAAAGGCTGGTGTTTGGTTAGTTAGGTTTTTAATTCACAACTAAGCTTAAACATGTGATTTTAGGATTAGATTCAGTGGAGATATACTATCAATTTGATGTTTCTTACTTTTATTGTCCTGTTGAAATTTACTTTCGTAATAGATAGAACTGTTGGTATAGCTTTCACTACAGCCCAGGTGATCAGAGTTCAGCTATTGGCCCTGGTGCCTGATTATTCCTGGGATTCATGAAGCTTGCACCAAGGGCAGGAGTAGTGTCAGCGATCTAACGCCAAACATGGCCGTCGAGCGATTCGGGTACGAGCTGTTTCCACGTGCACTACCAGCATACTCCAGAGCTGCGCAGCTCTCGGTGCATGTATGCTAATTACCCCATGCACAGCAGTGTAGCATGCAAATGAAGGTATATAGCGATTCATGAAGTGGTGCAGGCGTAGCGTAAGCATGCAGAAATGTAAATAAAAAAAATGGTTTACATTTTTTCAAACATGAAAGCGGACCAAACTTACATATTATAATGTTAATATATGCCAATGGCTAAATATATAGCCAACGGC
Organism: Protopterus annectens; assembly: GCF_019279795.1. NCBI lineage: Eukaryota > Metazoa > Chordata > Ceratodontiformes > Protopteridae > Protopterus > Protopterus annectens. Next base: position 624,576,767 of record NC_056729.1, on the reverse strand, counting down.
ATAAAAAAACATGCACAACACATAAAAAATAACATTTAATGTCATGGCCACACTAACGCAAAGTAAAATTGCAGTGCATCGGTGTGCAAATGGGATCACAATGAAAATATATTTATATGTCATAAAACTGCAATGTAACACAATTCACAAATTCCCCATAATAGTCAATGGCACGCATGCTACACCACAACCATGGTGCAAGGGTTGCTAAGGGTCTGTGACAGTGTCCTGCATGATAACTAGGAATTAGTAGTCAATGCCATGCAAATGAGTCAAGTAATACTGAGTTGCAAAATCCCTGCCTGCGTAAGGATGTACCACTCAGTGTAGTGGTACAACACCGAGGTGTGGCCTGGAGATAAACATGACATCAAGAGAGGGGTGCACCACCTTAGCTGTAAGCACATTGGAGCATTGCTAATCCAGGTTGCCTGTTGCTAAGCAAAGCCGCAGGATAGGGGTGTGGAGCACACAAGGTAACCGAAAGTGCATGTGAACGTGGATGAAAACGCACTCAAAACCTGGTAAATGGCTGTGCACGGCTCGCACCATAGCTGAAACAGGAAGGATACGGGAAGACAATAAGGAAATGCTACAGCATGGTATTTGCAGTACAAATGAGTAATTAACACCTAGGAACTCACAGTGGACCATTGACAACAGCTAACAAGGCTGCTAGCAGTTACCTGCAGAACAGGAAAGGGAGGTGCCATACTGCAAAGAAAAGAGAACTGTCACAGCACAATAAAGCAAACTTGCAGTAGATCAGCTACATAACACATTTCACAACACAATCCTGGGTTGGGAAAGTACAAAACAAGAAAGCAGGCAGCTGGATGCATGCCTGACAATGGGAGGGGAATCGGGTTGAAAAGTGAAGTAAAGGGCAATAGATGAATCATGGCAACCAAGCGTAAGTCAGCACCAAAGGCCCCACAATAGCAGTACCTGCTGTAAAACCCATAATTAAGATATCCTGCAGCTGGAATTGCACATACACACCAAGTTACACCAGCAGCATCCATTGCACAATAGTATAAAGTGTGAAAGCCCCACACGCACATTTGTGTATTCCCAGACACTCTGCACCATTGGTGTATACAGACGGGAAACTTTTAATATGTACATGTTAGGGGCTGCCATAGCTTTGATTCATCAGCATGTGTTGGAGACTGATGGTGGTGTGGAGGAAGATGCTGACAACCATCTCAGGCACCGGAGGAGGAGAAGAGTTTTCAGACCCAGGGTAACCTGACAGGGGCTACATGATCTGGAGGTAGTAGAGCATTACAGGGTGGACAGGAACACCATACAGCAACTTGTTGAGCTGTGCCGGCCATGCCTCAGAGCCAGAAATAACAGAGGGGAACCCATCCCAGTGGACACAAAGGTATGTGTAAGCTTGAAAATACTAGCCACAGGTACCTTTCAAAGGCCAACTGGGGATATCATGGGGATCTCACAAGCATAAGCATCCAGGGTACTCCACCAGTCCCTGGATGCCATGTTACCACATGTCAACGAGCACATATACTTCCCATGAACGCAGGAGGAGTTGGCCAGCAATATGCATCTCTTCCACTGTGTGGCAGACTACCCAGAGGTACTGGGTGCAATAGACTGCACGCACATACACATCACAACTCCACCCGGTGAGCAGAGTAGGTGCTACATAAACCGCAAGGGATACCCCTCCATCAAATGCCAGGTTGTGTGCAATGCCCAGGGCATTATCATGGATGTGTGTGCTGGCAGCCCTGTAAGTTATCACGACTCCCACATCTGACATGCCTCACAGCTGTATCAGGTATTTGCCAGGCAGCACATCCCATATGGCCACCTGGTGGGGGATGCTGGCTATGCATTGGAACCGTGGATGATGACTCCCATCAGAAATGCACACACAGCCATGCAAGAACACCATAATGAGGCACATGCAGAAACCAGAATCATCATAGAGCATGTGTTTGGGATGCTGAAATCATGGTTCCGTTGCTTGGACATAGCTGGTGGAGCCTTGCAGTACTCTCCAGGCACGTGTGCCCACATCTTCATAGTATGTGCCATGCTACACAATTTGATCCTGTGGAAACAGCTGCAGCAGGAACAGAATGGTGAAGGCCCTCACAGCCCACCACCATTGTCAAGGGCCCCACAGGCACAGAGGGACTCGGCACACGAACATGCTGTGCCAGCCCCAGTAGGCAGACAGAGGAGTGCCCAGTATGCTCATGCCTTGGCAAAGAGGGAACGTATAGCACACACACTGACAGTGTAGGCACCTATGGACTGACACCCTTCTCCATCTGCACACACAGCAAACATTTATTTATTTATTTATTATACATTTGTTGACCGGGCTAGTCTAACTGGATACATATCCTTTTTCAGTACAGGCCCGGGGAGAAAAGCACCAAACAGTTAAAAAGACATATATATATATATATATATATATATATATATATATATATATATATATATATATGTAATATACAACATACATGTAATATTCAACAGAGGATTTCAGATAATATTGGTCACTTCAGTGTTAGCACATTCTTTCAGTTCATTTCTATTTACAGAGCAAGTTAAAGTGTTTTAAGATAGTATATGGTTAAAACCCTTCAAGAAAATAATCATTATAACTTGATTACTTAGCTTACATTCTAATTTCTCCAGAAATAAGTAACAAGGAGCGAGAAGTAGAATGGAAGAAGAAGAAAAGAGAGAAAGCATAGCAGTTACAGTAAAGTTTAGTCAGGGTTACAAGAAGGACAGAGCCAGTGTGTTCTAAGATAGATTTTGAGCTTTTGTTTGAAGATAGTAAGGGGGAAAGTGATGTTAGATCACTAGGAAGAAGGTTCCAGTGTCTCCCAGCTGTTTTTGAAAAGAGAGAGTCACCAGCCAGGTTTTTGGATTTGCTTATGCTAACTAATAGTTTATTAGAGGAGTGTAAGGTGTACAGGTTTTTGTAGGGAGTGACAAGGGAAGATAGTGTTGGAGTATTATGAGGCTGGTACAGGGTCTTATGGATAATTGTAAGTTGGTTAAACATAAGCTGATTCTGAAGTTCCAGCCAACCTAGTTGTTGTAGATTTTGTCAGTGATGGGTTCGGAAGGGTTTTCCAGTGGCAGATCTGGCAATGTTGTTGTAGGATTTGGCAAGTTTTAGAAGATTATTCTTCGACGGGTTAGTATAGATAGGAGAAGCATAGAGAAGTGTAGATATTAGGTGGAAGTGGGCAATAGTGGATCTGGCAGGAAAGGTCTAATTCTGTAGAGGGAACCCATTTTTTGTTGACTGTTTTTACTGTATTGTTTATTTGTGTATCAAAGGTGAGGTGGTTGTCAGTAGTAACACCCAAGAGTTTGGTAGTTAAGTCAGGTGTTATGAGTGTGCCATTGTTAGATGTAAGGGTGAAATCTATTTGTGTGGACTTGTGGGTAGGAGTGAAAAGTAGGAGCTTTGTTTTTTTTGGATTCAGGAGGAGGCATTGTTGCAGAAGCCATGTTTCTACTTTGCTAAATAATGTTTGTTTTTAATTGCAGTTCAGATGAGGAATTGGCTGAGCATATTATTGGCGAGTCTTCTGCATATTGCATACAAGTAGCCTGAGGGATTGCTAATTGTAAATCATTGATGAAAATTGAGAAAAGGAGAGGGCCTAAAATAGAGCCCTGAGGTACACCTAGTGTGACAGGCAGATGAGAAGATAGGTGATTCTCCCAGAGCACTGCTTGCTGCCTATTGTTGAGGTAGAATTGTTTTTTGTCTAAACCAAGGATTAGAAAAATTGCAGATAGGTATAGAGCTTTCCTAGTTTGTAGACTATTGTACTTGATGTGGGACAGTCTGTGGTATTTTGCTGGTAGGTAGCAAGGAACAGATATTATGTTTATGTGAATGAAGTTGGTGTTAAGTATTAGTGTAGTTTGTTTGAGAGAGTAGTGAGGTTTAAGGTATAGAGAATGTTGAAAGGATGTTAAGATGTAGGCAGTGGCTAAAGAAGAAAGAAGAGTAGTGATAAGTAACAGCTTGAATTGAGCTGTGGTAGAAAATGAAGGCATGGTAAATATTTTAGCAAATATTTAAAGGTGTAGGTGAGGTAGTAAGGCACGGTGAGTATGTGTCAAAGGTGTAGGTACTTGAAGTCGAGGGAAGGTTTATTGGAAACAAGTAGAGGGGTGTGATTTAATAGGCAGAAAGAGAAAACTATTGATTGGCTGTGGTAGGAGGAAGGGTGTGGTGTATTAGTATACGTTTATGACCCCTGGGGGTGGGTGGGAATTGGGGGCACGGTAGGGGAGTGGAGTGAGCCCGCAGGGCGAACAGAGCGGGAAGAGCCAAATCTAATAGTGGGGATAGGAACAATCAGAAAATGCAGGTAATATGCATAGGGTGGAGAAAGCACATAAGGAGTAGAAGAAATGACAGAAAATGCAAAGAGAAGTTGTAAGTGAGTAGGGAAGCAGGATATATAGGGAAAAATCAGCACTAGTGAGAGTAGGAAAGATGCTGTTCCAAAGGAGAGAGTTAATAATAGGTAAAGGCTGCCATCTAGTGGCAAGCGGCAGTATAAAGTCTCTAGGCAACGGTAGATCCCGGGGCCAGAGAAGAGAACTAAAAGAGGGGCTAGTAATACAGGGAGAAGGCTGAAACAGGCCAGAAAGTAGAGTCAGACTTTGGGAGGGATTGGATGCTGCAACACCAGATACAGAGCGAACCCTCACCACCTAGTAGGGGTATGTAAAAGGCTTCTGCACTAGCAGTTTACCAGCATTTTACACATACTTTCAGTAGTCCTTTAGTCTGTGAAGATAGGGTGATTCACGGAGCGAATCGCTCTGGTCCTTTACTTGTATCTAGCTGCCGGTGTTCTTTCACAACCAAAAGGGTGATTCCTGAGTTCAGTTATGGGCTGAAGTTAAGGAAGCTAAAGGAGAAGCTATAGAAAGGAGAGAGTTGTAACACAAAGCAAGGACAGAAACCAACAACTAAAACTAATTTAGAGCAGCAGCACAGCTTACAACATCTCCATGCAGGCACAACAACAGTATAGTAAAATGAGATAAATTATCAGTTTAAAACAACAACAAGCAAGATGCAGGGTAGGTAAAATGGAGATACTTCAATAAAAAGAAAAATAGTGCATTGACAAATACTCAAGATAATCTAACATGCTATGCCATGAGGACTAAATGCTGCAATAGTTAATATTGTTGAGGTAGAGCATTTGAGTCTGTTTGCATGGTAAATATTAACAATAGCGCTAAGACAAGGGGTAACTAAAGAAGGTTACAACGTGTGCACTAACTTAGGGGATGGAGGGCGAAATGCAGATGCTAAGGCCAGCATAAACCATATAGTCTAATCACAGACTAAGTTTAGGTATTAGCGCTTGAGTGCAGTAGCTTTCTAAAAAAGAGAAACTACAAGCAAATAAACTAGACTTTGATAACCTAACTGGCATAGGAAAAAAAACACAGAGAGCTCTAGCTATCCAGGTCACATGTAAACAAGTTACAAATAGCTATCCAGGTCACATGTAAACAAGTTACTAATAGCCACATTAAATGGACGCTTTCTAAACTTGTTACAATATAACCAACCTAAATGGCTTAGACGCTTGCACGTGTTTTCCCTCCGTAACCAAGCCAGCCTAGCTCACAGCTGATTACAAGCAGAGTTTGCATTTTTAGAATTAAATAACTATCTATGCACGTAGCTTGTGGAGCCAAACATGGATGGCACACATACATGACCACCTCTAAATTGTCATGTATAGGTGGTCTACTGTGTGCATCCTACATAGGCAGCCCTCAACTATTGTACACACAACTGCCATTGGAACAAGGTAAGTCAATACCTTAACAGTAAATTAAGCTATCAGCATGTGTCCATACTGTATGTATAGGTTCATAGATACATAGGTAGGTACATGCCTAACTGCCCGAGGCCAGTCATAAGCATAGCCAAAATGTGTCTGCTGTCGCCACCCCATTGATTAACTAACTGTCCCTCTGTGGAGCAGAGCCAATTGTGGGATCCCTGGGGTGTATCCATTATTCCCCACCCGCTCTGCAAGGATTCCCTGGAGTGTTAGTGAGGGGTTCTGGATAATGTAATCAGAGATGTAGTTCCAAATAATGGGGAGTACCCGTGACAGGAATCTGTCATTCCAGCATCTTCTAGTTATGGTTGTGGCAAGGTGTAGCTCATTACAGTGTGTGGCTCACTGTGAGATGGATGCCCATAGGGGGAGCATATCCATTAAGCCTGACTTGGACACGGCTTTGTTGGCCAGCAAATATCATCTCTGAGTAAACAAGATGCCACTGAGTAATGCATGAGTTTATGCAGTCTGGCAGCATAGGACACATGTCTGAGGGCATTATCCCTCTATGCGAGGTACGTTCGTGGCCCTTCCAGCTGTCAGATGTGACTTCTGAGGTACATCCAAAATGGGTTATCATACTCAATGATGGGATTGATGACTGATGAGTAAAGGGACACAATAACCTAAGTCTGTTTAGATGTGAACCCTTAAGTAATTAGATGGCCTACATAGATGGATGTCCTAACTACTTAGCACATATGACTGTCAAAGGAGAGATCACTATGTAATGTAGTCCCCACATACCCATTACGTCATCTGAATTATACTGTCTGCCACTCATGTGATAATATGTGTGTGTGTAGTTTCCCAAAATGGAATGACCAAGCAGTATGTGGCCTTTAGCTGGAGGCCATCATTCTGACACCCTGTGTTGGTCTATGTGAGGCCCCTTGAAGGATGTCTGTGACAGCTGGACTGTCAGTTATGGCTCCCAGTATGCAGTAATCACCAAACACAGACTGCTGTAGTCCACCTGTGTTAGCCTGTAACTCTGAGAAGTATATGGCAAACAGTAGGGGTCCCAGGACTGAGTCCTGTGGGACACCAGTTGTGACTGGTCAAGAGTTGGACCTGGAGGCTGCTAGGCTTACCATGTGGGTTCTGTGTGTAAGCCTGTTGGCAAACCAACCTGTGATGTATGGGTGTATGTACTGGCTGGTGAGTGTAGAAATAATACCTGAGTGGGGAATGGTGTCAAAACCCTTGGCGAGGTCCAGGTAGTATGTGTGAACTACCACACCCCACACCTAAAGTCTAGGTGGCTCTAAGATGTCAAACTGGTTCAGTAGGCATGATCTGCACTCAATCAAGGTGACCTGTGTTGGGTCAAGTGTCTGGAGGTTACCATTGTCTATGTTAATGAGTGCCATGAGGATGCACTCCATAGCCATGCAGATCAGGCTACTCAGGCCTATGGGGTGGTAGTTACCATGGTCAGTTTTGTCGCCACCTTGGTGGAGTGTAATAGCTGTTGCCATGCGCCAGTGAATGGCCATGTAGCCTGTGCAGAGGCTGATGTTGCATTGCTATATTAGGCGGGGGGTCACTTTGTCTTGTAGTGTCTGCAGGATGCAGTCTGGGACACCATCTGCCTCCACTGATGCTCTGTCATGCCATTTGAAAGGGCCATTACCACCTGTATGTCTCAGATGTCTGGGATACTGTTCATTTTGGGTATTGTTTTGGGCCTAGTAGGGGGTGAAGCTTCCTCCGAATGTATCATCAGGTGTGTTGGTGATATCAGTAGGGTCAGTATATTCAGTGCAATATTGCACCAGCACAGTGCAAATCTGTGTGTTACTGCTTACATCCTTGACATAGCCAAAGAAGCCTTTGTGGTCATATTCTGAATCCATGCACATTTACCTGTGGATGTCAGCCTTGGATGATTACATGAGTAACATAAGTATCTTGCTAATACTGGTCACGGACATCTGCATGTCTTGGGATTTGCTGTTCCGGACTACTGTACTACATCTGTTGTATAGCCTGTATAATGCAGGAGTTCAGCAGACTGGTGTCCTTGTGTAGGAGTAGCTAGTTCTGGTTTATCATTGATGGCACAACCCATACATCTTTGTAGGTGCTTATAGGTTCATAGGTTCATAGGTTCATACTAGGCTATCTGCCCAAGGGCATTTATAAGCCTAGCCCATAGTTATGTGGCTTTCGCCACCCCTTTAGTTTGAATAAAAACTATGCCTATCATTTTTCTGTGCCTCTGTCAAGCAGTGACACTGAAGTAATCCCTGGGGTATATCTGCGATCTCCCATCCATTTGTCAAGATTCCTCTTGAACAAGGCCAGCGAGGTGCTCTGCCTCACATGTACCGGGATTTTGTTCCACAGCATAGGGAGTCGCTGGGTGATGAATCTGTCCCTCCAGCACGTTCTATTTATAACCGTGTCAAGGTTTAAGTCTCCCGCCCTTGTGGTTCTGAGGGATCTAGATTTTTTGAGGTGAAGCATATTCATTAAATCTGGGTTTGACATGGCCTTATATGTCAGGCACAGGTCACCTCTGAGCAAGCGGTATGAGACTGAATAAAGCTGGAGTTCTTTCAGTCGGGCAGCATAAGACATATTTTTGAGACCCTTTATCCTTTTGGTGAGGAACTTTTGGGGCCTTTCAAGCTGCATCAGGTGTCTGGTCAGATACATTCGAACGGGCATTGTACTCAATCATAGGTCTAATGAGTGATGAGTACAGGGGACGATGACCTCCCTTGATCTAGATGTGAATCCCTTCATGATCAGGTGGGATATAGAAGGTTTTCCTAACTACTTTAGCAACATGAGTGTCAAACGAAGACTACTGTCAACTTGGGTCCCCAGATCCCTGATGACTTTTTCTGTGCTCAGTGGATTGTCACCTATATGGTAGCTAGGGGTAACCTTGTTTTTCCCAAGGGTATGACTATGCATTTTTGGCGTTTAACTTCAGGCCATGGCTCTGGCACCAGTTATCCGTTTCTGTGAGGCCCTTCTGGAGGATATCTGTGTCAGATGTGTTTTCGACTATGGCCCAGTTTGCAGTCATCTGCAAACTTTGTCAGCCATAACCCTCCTGTGTTTGCTTGTACTTCAGAAAAGTAGATGCCGAACAAGAGTGGACCCAGGACTGAGCCCTGTGGGACACCACTTGTGACAGGCTTTGAGTCTGACATGGCTCCAGCAACTCTGACCCTGTGGGTTCTGTCGCTTAGCCAGTTTGCAACCCATCTTGTGATGTATGGGTTTACATTCAAGCTGATGAGTTTTTCGATGATACCTGAGTGGGGTATTGTGTCAAGGCCTTTGCCAGGTCGAGGTAGGCTGTATGGACTGCCTTCCCTCATCAATGGCCTTGGTGACTGTCTCGGAAAAGTCAACCAAGTTTAAGAGGCAGGATCTGCCTTTGACAAAGCCAAACTGGGTTGGATCCAAAGTCTGCAAGTTCCCTATGTCTTTATTTATGAGTTCCATTATGATCCTCTCCATGGCTTTGCAGATAAGGCTTGTCAAGCTAATGGGCGGTAATTTCCAGGGTCTGTGGAGGCACCGCCCTTATGAAGTGGGACCACAGTCGCCGTCGCCACTCCTTGGGTACGTATCCTGAGGTGAGGCTAAGATTAAACAGCTGTCCTAACTGTGGGTTTAATTCCTCGTTGAGTTCATGAAGCACACAGCCGGGGACACCATCCGGTCCCATGGATGCTGTGTTTTTGCCTTAGTGAGGGCAGTTCTCACCTGGGCGTTGGAGATGTTTGGGGCTACAATCCTCTGGAATAGATATCTCTCCTTTTGGGGAGGGGAGAAGTTTGCACTGAACCTGTCAGCCAGTATGTTAGCAATGTGTGTAGGTTCAGTAATTTTCACATCATTTTGAACTAATTCTGAGCATATCTGGGAGTTTCCTCCTAGGTTTCTAACATAGCTAAAGAAGGCCTTATGATTGTCTTTAGAGTCCTTGGCGATTTTTCTCTCAAAATTTGCCTTGGATGATTTTATGAGAGCTCTTAGTTTTTACTTATAATGATCAAAGGTGTCTTACCTTTCAAGGATTTTGCTCTATCTTGTAGTAGCTTCCTCCTTTTGTTGTAGAGCTTGTTTATGGCTGGGGTCCACCAGACTGGACGCTTGCCTTTGGTACAGAGAGTCTTAGTTTTGTTTGGGATTGCCTGATCCATGCAGTCCTGTAGGTGCTGGTAGAAGGCATTTGTAAGTGATTCAGCGGTTTGAGTAATGTTTACCACTGGCTCAGGGGCCTTAAAGGAGACCACACTAGTTTTTAGAAGTGTGAAATCGGCTTTTGAGAAGTTTTTCACTGTGGTCTTTTTGTTTCAGGTGGGGGGATGAGGACCTCCAGCGAGATTAGTTTATGATCTGATCTCACCAGTGAGGGGTATACTTCGGTGTTGAACATTTTGATCCCATGTTCGTGATGATGAGATCAAGTATGTTTTCACCTCTTGTGGGGATGGTGACTAGTTGTTCCATGGCATTTGAGTTTATGAACTCCAGGAATCTTTGGGTTAGAGTGTTCGGGCTTGTGTAGTGTTCCCAGTCTATATTAGGGTAGTTGAAGTCACCTAGTATGATGGTGTTTGGAGATACATTTATCCCCTCCAATGTTTTCAGGAAAGGCATATGAGGTTCCTGAGTTTGAGAGGGTGGCCTGTAACATGCTACAAATTGCAGAGCAGTCTTGCCTATGGTTAATTGCACCTGGATGGTCTCAGATGCATCGTGCGTTGCCACCAACCTTGAGGTGTGGGTGTCCTTTATGAATATGGACACCCCCCCTCCTTTCTTGGTGTTGTCCGGATTTTGGGGCCGGAACGAATGATATGAGGTGAAACCTGTTAGTGCTGGGGTGCTCTCAGGAGCCTTGAACCAGGTTTCTGTCACAGCACAGACATCGATGTTCTCCATATTGAGAAGGGCCTCGAGTGCGTGCATCTTGAGATTGAGACTTCTGGCATTGAGCAGCATTACCCTTAGTTTTTTTCCTTTTGGTGTTCTAGGGTGGTAGGTTTAGAATTTGAGCCTTGCCTAAAAAGGCACTATGGGGTGGCAAGAGCCTTTGCCAATATCCGGAAGCCCAGGGTGACAGGTGCAAGCCGTCCTTGCGAAGCAGCGTGGCTTGTCCAGCATGTCATCCCAGGCAGACAGACATTGGATCCCTTTGAATGACACCAGAATTTAAGCCAATTATTAAAGCTGATCATCTTATCACTGTATTGTGGCATCATTCTAGGTGAAGGTAGGATACTGCTCAAGGTCAGGTTCATACCTGCCTGGGCTACATAATCAGAGAGCTCCTCGGCGTCCCTTTCATGTAGTCCAAGGAGGTATGTCTCAGGTCGCTGACACCAGCGTGGACAATGACTGAGTCGACTTGTACCTGCTGTTGAGAGACCTGAGTGCTTGCGTTATGTGGCGGATTCTAGCCCGACAGGCAGCTTACTGTGACCTTCTCCTTACTCAGTCTGGTGAGCGGGACGTCAATGTGTCTGACTATGGAATCACCAATGACAAGTGTGTCTGGCATTTTGTTTGGCCTTAAGGGCTGTGACTGTTTGACACTCTGACTGTGTGGTCTATGTGTTGCATGTGTTGGGTCGTGAGGTGGTATTTGTTTGGGTGTCTGCTTTGGTGGCCTCTGCTGTTTTGGTAAATTTTTGACCAGAGCCTCGAGTATGTCTTTGTGTGAGTATGTGTATGATTTGAAGTTGTGATGGTACCATGTGTGACTGGGTATGTATTGTGTGTGGTTGCCTTCTCCTCCTGTCTGGTCTTGCCAGTCCTATGTTGAGAGAGCTCAGCCTCCAGTTTGGCGGTATAGTTGCATCTCTCGCATGTATTTGTGTTTTGTGGGAGAAGGAGAGGATTGTCTGTGTACATGAGGCAATTGTAACATTGCCTCAATATTCCCAGGTTCACCAGTTGAGCTGGAGAGGACACTAGCAACTGATCCCTCGACATACTAGAAGTAGTAGATAAAGAACTTTCAAAGGACTCGGGAAGTGGGTTTTGGGCTGGTGGGGTACTATCTATAATAAGAGTGCTTTATCAAGGTGCAAGTACTGTAGGAGTAAGTGCTAGGCTTTACAGATAGAGAATAGTCTACTTGGGAATCAAGTAGAGATGAACTTTTCAGTTATAGGATATGCTGGTTAGATCAGCAGTACAGTTTAGCGTGTTTTATAGCAGGGGCTGAAGGGAGCTAGGAATTGGCCCAAAACGACCAATGGACTACTAGTTTCTGGCTGAAACTTCACCAAATCGGACAAAAGGCGCTCAGTGCTTCCCACTCCCACTGGTAAGCAAAGAAACTTCCCTCCTTCCTAATAAGGCAATGGATCAGTAACAGGAACTAAAAACAAAGCCCAGGGATCAGCAACTCTGAAACTGGACTACTCTAGTTCAGTAAAGTGGGAAAACTAGAGATTTCTTGTTTTCTTACAGAGACAAGGAAAAAACAGACAGTAAATGCTATAAATGCTGTAAATCGGCAAGCGCACTTTAGTGTGTAGCCTACAGAAACAATTTGCAACAATTAGTAACTTAAAGTGCAATAAACAGTGTAAAATGCAGAAATCACTTAAAGTAGCAGTAAAACAGGCGAAATGCAGTCGCTAGCTTAATAACAGTGGGAAAGCCACAAAAATACTTATATCTGGTAGAAAGTCACTCTTTTAGCTCTCTGCTGCTTGGATCACTCTGCAGGCCACCACGAGGATCTGTGCAGAGTTGGTACAAGCTGGAAAACACGTGTTTAGCGTGTTTTATAGCAGGGGCTGAAAGGAGCTAGAATTGGCCCAAAACGACCAATAGACTACTAGTTTCTGGCTGAAACTTCACCAATTCGGACAAAAGGCTGCTCAGTGCTTCCCACTCCCACTGGTAAGCAAAGAAACTTCCTCCTTCCTAATAAGGCAATGGATCAGTAACAGGAACTAAAACAAAGCCCAGGGATCAGCAACTCTGAAACTGGACTACTCTAGTTCAGTAAGGTGGGGAAACAAGGGATTTTTTTTTTTTTTTTTACAGAGACAAGGAAAAAAAAACAGACAGTAAATGCTATAAATGCTTTTAAGTGGCTAGCACACTTGAGTGTGTTAGCCTACAGGTAAAATTAAGCAACAAATAACTTTTTAAGAGTGCAAAACAGTTAATCAACACAAAAACAGTTTAAATAGAATGCAGAGCTGTATAAACAGGCTAAGATGCAGTCGCTAAGCAGTAAATATTCAAAAAGCCAGAAAAAAATACTTAAATCGGTTATAGCAAATACAGTTATAACAAATGCTCTGAAATATACTGTATATTTCCAATATGTTTGAGAAGGACAGTCAGAACACAAGAAGGTTCAGGCGAAGAAGAAAAAAAAGTTTTGTTTTACTTTTTGAAAAGGTAAAAAGGAGGAACAGAAGGCCTTATCAAATGTTCTCTCTGTATTAAGAAGAATGAGCTAATGACACTAGACTGGGAGGTGTGCATTCGTAATTCTGCCTGTATCTTGAGCAGTGTCATCCCTGAGCGTGGGGGCTGTGAATCCTTCCACCTCTGTCATTAGTACTGTGAATGTAGCTGTAGGAAAGGTATTCACTGTGTGTTCCTTGGGTGGGGGAGATGGTTGGGAGTAGAAATCATCAGTGAATAGTTCATGATCAGATCTAAACAGTGACCGGTATACCTCTGCTGTAGTGCACCTGTTGCGCATGTCAGTGATTACCACTCCTAGTATGTCTTCACCTCCCGCTAGTCCATCTACCAACTGATACAGGCCATATGAGGTGATAAATCCCAGGAAGTGCTGGGCCTGGTCGTGAATACATGAGTAGGTTATCCAGTTAAGTGTAGGGTAGCTGACACTGACCAATAACAGGGTGTCTGGTAGGACTGTCATGTTTACCATTGTCTCCAGATAGTTGTAGTGGGTCATGGAGGGTTATCTGTAGCAGCTCACAGTTTGCATTGCAGTCATGGCTGATGTTAGCTGCACATGGATGATCACAGAGGTATCATGCTGCCCCACTAATTTGGAGGTGTAGGTATCCCTGATGAATATGGATACACCCCCTCCATGTCTGTGCCAGTCCATGTACAGTGGCTGAAATGTGTGTTATGGGTTGTAGTCTGGTAGTGCCAGTGTGCTCACAGGAGCCTTATACAGGTCTCAGTCACAGAACAGATGTAGATGTCCATACTGAGGGGTGCTGTGAGTGCATGCATGTTGCAAGTACTTACCCCTGGTGTTGAGTAGCCTAACCCTCATTGGTTCCGCTATTGTGCAGTTCATGGAGGTGAGATTCACCTCTGAGACCTGCCTAAAAATGGCACCATGGGTGCACCAATAGCCTTGGCCAGCATTCCAAAGCCTTAGGCTGACACATGCAAGTTGGTATGACATTGTTGCAGGCATGTATCCCATCTGTGCTTGTCTTCCATCTTTCCTGTAGGTAACCTACTGGTAAGCAATACAAACCCTGAAACTTATACATGTCCACTACCTTCCAAGATAGGCTTTTGGTGTGATTATGCATCAGTAGTCTGTATGCTATTGCTGTACTTAACTGTTGTCTGACTACATGGTGAATTTATACTGTATATTGTGATCAGAAAACTCTTTATAATCACATATGATGTTGGAGATATCCTGCACTGTAGAGGTTCACAGATAGGTAGTAGGCTATCTGCCCAAGGGCATTTAGAAGCACAGCTACAGTGTGGTGGCTTTACCTGCACCATTGATGAAGTAACTGAGCCTCTGTCAAGCATAGCCAATGAAGTGATTCCAGGCAGAGTTGCTGGAAGCTGTTGAACACTGGTGTGCTGTAGGGTGATAGGGGCACATAGTGATCTCAAAAGGGCATGTTAACATGACAAACCAACAGCATTCAATTTCCCCAACAGGTCTTGCAGCTGTAGAACTGGAGTGGCTCCCCCACACCCTGGCTGTATGTGTCTGGGACACATGATCCCAGGGGTGTATATACTGTTGGCCAGTCACACATCAAGGTTTCCCCTGAAGTGTGTCAGTGAGTGGCTATGCCAAATGTAGTTAGGATGTTAATGTATAGTCTCTCAATTCATGTGTTATGTTGGTATTTCGAGAAGCTCACTGGGTGTGGGTGCTCCGCCTGTTGTGTAGCCAAGCTTACACATAGGATTCATGGACATAGGAAATAGGCAGAAGGAACATTAATGTCAATAGTGTAATGGCTGCATCATTTGCATAATATATGTGCTGTCCTGGTTCAAATCCCAATAAAGTCAGAGATGATTTACATGTTACATAGTATACCTTAACCACAGCTTGTATATATAGGGAGTATTCCATAGAATAATAAACATTTGGATCACACAACCGCTGAAATGTGCATTGATCACCCTTGCACTACCAGTGCCTGCTCTGAGAGGTAAAATGACCACTGCCAGGATTAGAACATGCAACCATGTACTCAATCTTCACAATAACCTACAACTAAGCTATCTGAGATGTACCAACGGCAGTTGTGTATTCTGACAGGTTAAAACACAAAAGGGAGGAATGTGTGGAAATAGGACAAACTGGCATGTACCCAATGAAAGGTGTATGCTATATATATATATATATATATATATATATAGAGAGAGAGAGGGAGAGAGAGAGAGATATGTCGATATATGGGGATATACATATATGTGTAGATATATAGATAGGTTAACAGCATCTACATAACCATGGAGGTACATATAAATGGGATACCTACCAAATACCGAATGCTTGACATACCGACGTGCGTAATCACGAGGCTTAAAGACTGAAAGACCACAGTACCGAAACACCAGAAGCACAAGGTTTAAAATCCCGATGTTAAGGGACATTTAGTCAGTGCTTCTGGTGTTGCGGTTCAGGTAGTTTACTGCATGTAAGTGTGTTTCTGAGGGCTGTAGTGTGCGTAAGTGTGTGTTCTGAGTGTGGTGTGTGTTCCTGGGGGACTGTAATGCATGGGTGTGGGTTTGCTTTTTGCGTCTGTTTGTGCAATCTAGGAGGTAGAATATTAAAGTAGGGGGGGGTGTGGGGGGTGCAGCCACCCACATGGGTGGTGTAGGGGTCTTGCCCACCTGCTCATACGTAGTGTAGGATGGTTTGTTTGGATGTGGTGGGTAGCAGTGTGTCTGTGTGTGCGTGTGTGTGTTCCATGTTTGTATTACTTTCGTGAGTTTGACTGTCGCTGTCGGTAATGTGGGGTATGGGAGTCTGGGCCCAGTACTGTTGGCATCAAAACTGTGTGCATTTGGGATTCCATAGGTATCCTGTATACAGCGGTTGAAGTGTTCATATATGAGTATAACATGGACCATAGCAATCACACATTCCACCACGACCAAACTTTATGAACAAAGGATATGGAGAGTATATGCGTATACACTATTACAAAAATGTGCTATAGTCATGAGCCAAAGATAGGGTTACCACCTGTCTCACTTTGCAAAGGACAGTCCCTGTTTGGGCAGTTGTGTCCTGATGAAAAATATTAAATGTGGCAAATGTCCGGAGATTGTAGGACATAATTATGTCCCATATGTAATGTAATAGTTGCATACAGTAGTTATGTCTGTATCTAAAATACCTACATGTTACAAGTAACAAGATAAGCAACTAAACTGCTACAAGAATAAGCTTATATTTAGGCAAAAAAGGAACGTTCTATCCTTGGTACTGACTATGGGTTTGTGTCGGCCTGTAAAATCTGATGTGTGTCCCGAAAATGTCCCACTATGGCCATTTGAAAAGGTGGCAACCCTAGCCAAAGAGGGTCAGTCACCAACACAACTCCAATTATTGCAAATACCTATGACAGAAATACACATCTTTCATGTAGCAACACTTTATTATATTCTGATGTATTGCTGAAAGGATTCAAGGACTAACATTACCTGCATGCTATACAGGAACCAATTAACAGTGCCTTAATGAATCAGCCTGCAATTACCATAGTATTAGTCCACTAAAGGATAGGTGTTCAAATAGGGAAGGAACCCTCATGCACATATCAATTATGTATAAAAGCAGTTCCTACACACCTGCATCTGCTATGTACAGCCACCATCTCCCCCACACCCAAACAAATTACAATACAAACTGTAATAACATCACAAATCATTCACTCACTGCACATCTGCAGAAGCCTTAACATACCTTGTCAGAGACACACTAACATGGCCTATGTGAAATAGTTGCTGTTGTACAATGAAACAGCTGCTGATGTTACAGGGTTTGTTTGCACTAATCCTGTTTCAGAGGGTTGTGTGTACACCGGGAAGTGTTACCAATTACTGATTAACAGCACAATATGATACACATGTACACCAAACCAAAGATGTCTGGAGAGCACACTGTAAACCACATAACATTTCATGCATAGCCATAAAGCCTTGAGCTGCCCAAACATCCTTGCCAGACTGAAACATCTGCAGAAGTATCAGGTACAAACAAACCCTGCATAAGTAGCAATGTTCCGAAAAATAACAGCTGTACTCACATGTAGAACAACATCTTCTAGCCATTACACACAATTCACGGGAGTCATGAAGCTAATATATCTCTGTCTGTCTCCATATAGCTGTTGAAATACATCACAAACAACACATCCAGGCTGTCTTCCTCAAAAGTAAGGCAAAAGGACAATGTCCAAGTGGAGTACTAAATTATACACCACTGTTGCCATGGTGTTGGCTAATGGAGTAGCTGCACAGCTGATGTGTATCTAATTAACTACTTTGGAACACCAGTTGGTGGTCAGGATAGCACACGTTACCGATATTTTACTGTAAAAGGATGGCTCATCACACATTCAAACCATCTGTATATACCAGCAGAACGTTACCAAGAAGATTGAAACACAAACTGAAAAGGATTGAAATAACAGTCAACAACACCTTGGGTTACTAATAAGGTATGAAGAACACTCAGTATGTCTGTGTATGTAGTATCTGTTCTGTAATATTTAAAGTGTACGCAATACATACAGTGGAAACAGTTATCTTGTAGTGATGTATTGTTCAGCATAGTAACACTTGTAGTATTTATGTGTGTACTGCTGTAGGCCACAAGGCAAACACTGCATACACCACAAGGGATGCTATATAAGGGTTTTGAACCCAACAAATCCTCACCAGCCACTGTCAGTGGCAGGGTTGGCCCAAGAAGTATGTGCTATAACAGGGGATAGTATATGTTGATATATTGTAACAGTAGGCATATGTATGGGTGTATTACTGAGAATAACATGTCGAAGGTTGGCCTACTGTGCAGTTATGATTTGTATTGTGGGATATTGTGCCAATAACTGTGTAATGTACAGTATTGTAGGCAGATATGTATTACAAGTTACATAGCATTACTGTTATGTTAGGCACACATTAGTTATGTCTATTGGCATTAACAATACACAATAACAGGATACATATGACTTGTAGTCACCCAACAGTTTAACAGCATGATAGCAAAGTAAAATGGAAGAGCTAGTTAACTATCCATGCACATAAGACGTAATAATTTCAAAGGTAGGTACTACGCTCTCTGCCCAAGGGTATTTATAAGCCTAGCTAGAGTGTGTTGCCTTCCACCACCCCGTTAGGTTAGTTCCCTGTGCCTCAGAACAGCAGAGCCATTAGTTCCCTGTGCCTCTGTTCAACAGAGCCACTGCAGTGATCCCCGAGGTACATGTCTGTCTCCCATCCATCCGTCAAGGTATCTCTTGAAGAGTGCTAGTAAGGGGCCCTGCCTGCTGTACATTGTAATCATGTTCCAAAGCATGGGGAGTCTCCGGGTCAAGAATCTATCCATCCAGCATGTCCTAGTCATCGTTGTGGTTAGGTGTATATCCCTAGAGCATGTGGCTCTCAGGGGCTTCTGTTTAGGTGAAGCATATCCAGCAATACTGAGTTGGACATGGGCCTTGTATATCAAGCAGAGATCACCTGTGAGTATGCAGTATGCAACCGAGTACAGCTGGAGTTTCTTTAATTGGGCTGCATAGGTCATATGTTTGAGGTAAGTAATCCTCTTGGTGTGGTATTGTTGTGGTCTTACAAGCTGTTGCAGTTGTCTTGTAAGGTACATCCCAAATGGGGTGTTGTATCATTTAATGGGTCTAATAAGTCATGAGTAGAGAGGCACAATGGCCTCCTTTGTTCTGGATGCAAACCTATTAGAGATTAGTGAGGGGCCACGTAGAAGGTTCCCAGATCCCTTATTACCTTTTCTGTATGTAGGGGACTAGCACTTATGTGGTAGTCCATGGGTAATTAGTTTTAACCAAAGGGGATGACTATGCACTTTGTGGCATTCAGCTTGAGGCCATGATATTGACACCAGGTATCTGTCTCAGTGCGACCCTTCTGGAGGGTGTCTGTATCAGCTGGGGAAACAATTATGGCCCAGAGTTTGCAGTTGTCTGCAAATCTTTTCAGCCAAAGCCCTACTATGCTTGCCTGTACCTCAGAGAAGTATATACCGAACATGAGGATTCCTAGGACTGACCCCTGGGGGAAGCCACTTGTAACTGGTTTACAGTTGGACCTAGGGTATGCAGCTCCCACTGTGTGGGTTCTGTCCATGAGCCACTTTGCAAACCATCACATGATGTAGGGGTTAATGTTCAGGTGGATGGGTATGTCGATAATACCAGAATGGGGAATGGTGTTGAAAGCCTTTGAGAGATCAAGGTAGGCTGTGTGGACCTCCTTACACTTATCTAATGCCTTGGTAACTATCTCAAAGAAGTCCAGCAGGTTTAGGAGGCATGGTCTGCCCTTAACAAATCCAAACTGGGAGGGGTCAAAGGTTTGGAGGTACCCATTGTCTCTGTGACTGGGATCCATGATGATGTGCTCCATAGCATTGCAGACCAGGCTAGTCAGGCCTATAGGTCAATAGGTCCCCGTGGTCCATTGTGGTTCCACCTTTGTGGAGTGGGATACCTGTTGCTGTGCGCCATTCAGGGGGCACAAAGCCTGATGTGAGGCTATTATTGAACACGGCGCATAGGTGGGGAACCAGTACGTTCTGAAGTTCATGTAAAATGTAGCCTGGGATGTTGTCCAGTCCCATGGATGCTGTGATATTGGCTTTAGAGTGTGCAGCTTTTACCTGCATAGTTGTGATTACAGGGACTCTGCATTCTTCCTGTATAGATATGGGCCCTTTAGGGGATGAGAGGGGGGGGAGGTAGCACTGAACCTATCTGCCAGGATGTTGGCAATATCAGTTGGTTCTGTAATGTTCGTGCCTTTGTGCTGTAACTCAGAACAGATCTGGGTGTTGACATCGAGATATTTGACATAGCTATAGAATGCTTTGTGGTTGTATTTGGAAAGCTCTCCTCAGTATGGAGAACATCGATATCTGTGCAGTGACAGAAACCTGGTTCAAGGCTCCAGAGAGCACCCCAGCACTACCAGGCTATACCTCATATCATGCTTTTCGGCCCCAAAACCCGGACCGAACCACAAAAGGAGGGGGAGTTTCCATATTTATCAAGGATATCCACACATCCAGGTTAGTGGCATTGCACAAAGTATCGGAGACCATCCATGTGCAACTAACAGTGGGCAAGACTGCTTTTCAGTTTATAGCAACCTACAGACCACCCTCTCAAAGTCAGGAATCCCACTCGGCTTTCCTGAAAACATTGGAGAACATGAAGATCTCTCCGAACACCATTATATTGGGACTTCAACTACCCAAACATTGACTGGGAGCACTACTCAAGCCCCAGCACCTTAGCCCAAAGGTTCCTGGAAATTATAAACTCAAATGCTATGGAACAACTAGTCACCACTCCCACAAGAGGGACAACATACTAGACCTGATCATTACCAACATGGGGACTCTATGCACCACACCAGAAGTATATCCCTCATTGGTAAGATCAGACCATAAATTAATTTCACTGGATGTCCACATCCCGACCCCACCCCCAGCCCAGAAAACCACAGTGAAAAACTTCTCAAAAGCGAACTTCTCACTTCTCAAAACCGAAGTGGAATCCTTCAAGGCCCCAGGGCCAGTGGAAACTACGGCCCAAACTGCAGAATCCTATATAAATGCATTCTACGGACATCTCTAGGAATGCATGGATCGTGCTATCCCAAACAAAACCAAGACCCAATCATCCAAATGCAGGCGTCCAGTCTGGTGGACCCCTGCCATAAATAAACTGTACAACAGAAGGAGGAAGCTACTACATGATAGAGCAAAATCCCTAATAGGGAAGGCATCTCTGATCAGTACTAGCAAAAAATTACGATCCCTCATAAAATCCTCCAAAGCCAGCTTCGAGAGAAAAATTGCACAGGACACCAAAGACAATCATAAGGCTTTTTTCAGTTATGTTAGAAACCTGGGATGCAACTCCCAGACTTGTTCTGAGTTGATTCTAAATGACAAAAAATACACTGAACCCACAGACATCGCCAATATCCTGGCAGACAGGTTCAGTGCAAACTTCTCCACCCCCTCCCCCCCAAAAGAGCAAGTATCTATCCCGGCAGAGAGCTGCCTCCCAAACATCTCAGATGCTCAGGTGAAGGCTTCCCTCTCCAAAGCAAAAAACACTGCTTCCATGGGACCAGATGGCGTCCCAGGTTGCATCCTACATGAACTCCAAAAGGAACTAATCCCTCAAATAAAACAGCTATACAATCTCAGCCTCACTACAGGATATGTGCCCACAGAATGGCGTACAGCAACAGTGGTCCCACTCCACAAAGGTGGAGCCTCTACGGACCCTGGAAACTATCACCCCATAAGCCTGACTAGCTTAGTCTGCAAGGCTATGGATAGGATCATCATGGAGCTCATAAACAAAGACATTGGGGACCTACAGACATTAGATCCTACCCGGTTCGGCTTTGTCAAGGGCAGATCCTGCCTTTTGAACCTGGTTGACTTCTTTGAAACACCAAAGCCATAGATGAAGGGAAGGTAGTCCACACAGCCTATCTGGACCTTGCAAAGGCATTTGACACAATACCCCACTCGGGGATCATAGATAAGCTATCCAGCTTAAATATAACCCCCTATGTCACAAGATGGGTCGCAAACTGGCTCAAAGACAGAACCCACAGAGTGAGAGTTGCTGGAGCCATGTCAGACACGAAACTGGTCACAAGTGGCATCCCACAGGGTTCCGTCCTGGGACCACTCTTGTTCGGTATATACTTTTCTGAGGTACAGGCAAACTTGGGAGGACTATGGCTCACCAAGTTATGAGCGACTGCAAACTGGGTGCCATAATCAACTCTCCAGCTGACACAAACATCCTTCAAAAAGGTCTCACAGAGACAGATAACTGGTGCCAGCGCCATGGTTTAAAGCTAAATGCCAAAAAATGTATAGTCATACCCTTTGGCAAAAACAATGTGCCCACAAATTACCACATAGGCGGAAACCCATTAAGTACAGAGAAAGTTATTAGGAACCTGGGGACCCAAGTTGATAGCAATCTCTCCTTTGAAAACCACATTGCCAAAGTGGTTAGAAAGACCTTCTACATAGCCCACCTCATCACGAAGGGTTTCACATCTAGATCAAGAGAGGTAATTGTGCCCCTTTATTCATCCCTCATCAGGCCCATCATAGAATACAATGCCAGGTGTGGGATGTACCTTACCCGACACCTGCAGCAATTTGAAAGACCCCAAAAGTATCTCACCAAGAGGATCAAGGGTCTCAAACAGATGCCATATGCTGCTCGGTTAAAAAAACTCCAGCTCTACTCAGTTGCATACCGCCTACTTGGGGCGATCTATGCCTGACATACAAAGCTATGTCAAATCCAGAATTAATGGACATGCTCCACCTCAGTAAATCTAAATCCCTTAGAGCCACATGCTCGAGGGACTTGAATCTCAGCACAGAAATAAATAGAATTTGCTGGAGGGACAGGTTCATAACCCAGAGGCTCCCTTCGCTCTGGAATAGAATTCTAGTTCATGTGAGGCAGAGCACCTCATTGAATCTCTTCAAGAAGAATCTCGATAAGTGGATGGGGGATCGTAGGTTTGTCCCAAGGATTACTCCCGTGTCACTATTAGACAGAGGCACAGTAAACTAAACCTTAAAAAGGGCACAGTATACTCAAATCAAGGGGTGGCGTAAGCCATACAGAATCGGGCTAGGCTTATAATTGCCCCAGGGCAGATAGCCTAGTATGAACCTATGAACCTATGAATTAGTGGCGGTTTTGTTTCTGTAGCTAGCTTTGGAGGATGTTATAAGGGATTCTCAGCTTCTTACTGAGGCTGATCAGGGAGCTCCTCCACGCAAGGGATTGTACTCTCTTTTGCAACAGTGTCTTCCTTCTGTTGTACAGTTTGTTTATGGCAGGGGACCACCAGATTGGCTTCCTTAATTAGGAGTATAGCGTCTTGGCTCTGTTTGGGATAGCACGATCCATGCACTTGCGTAAGTGCTTATAGAGTGTATTTGTGTAGTATTCAGCAGTTGTAACCGTATTGTCCATCTGCATGGGTGTCATGAAGTTCACCACGTCTGTCTTAAGAAGCATGAAGTTGGCTTTGTAGACATATTATACTGTGATTTCCTTAATGGGGGGTGGGGGCGGGATATGGATATCAAGGGTGTTTATCTTATGGTTGGATCTGACCAACGAGGATTTTACTTCAGGTTTGGAACACCGGTCACTCATGTTGGTAATGCCTAGGTCTAGGATATTGTTTCCCCTGGTGGGTGTGTGGATAAGTTGATCCAGGGCATTGGTGTTTATGAATTCCAGAAAGCATTGAGTTAATGAGTTGGTACACGAGTAGTTTTCCCAGTTAATGGTGGGGTAGGTGAAGTCACCCATTAGTAGGGTGTTTGGTTGAACCCTAATAATTTCCAGTACATGAAGAATAGAGGAGTGGGAATTTTGGGGCATGGTGGGGGATCTGTAGCAAGCTACAATTTGGATTGCAGTTTAGCCCAGAGGTAGTTGCACTTGGATAACCTCGGATGCATTGTGCTAAGCAACTAGCCTGGAGGGGTGGATATCCTTAATGAATATGGACACACCTCTGCCTTGGGTGTTCCGGTCCAGGTTACATGGCCGAAAAGTGTGCTATGAGTTCTAGCCTGGTAATGCAGGGGTGCTCTCTGGAGCCTTGAACCAGGTCTCAGTCACTGCACAGATATCGATGTTCTCCATTACAAGGAGTGCCTCGAGTGAGTGCATTTTGAAATTTAGACTTCCAACATTGAGTAGCATTACCCTCAGTTTGTGCTTGCCTGTTCCTGTTATGGTGGTGAATATGTTATTTGAACCTTGCATAAATAAGGCACTATAGGGGCAGCAAGAGCCTTAGCCAGTATCCATAATCCCAGGGGCGACAGGTGCAGGCCATCAGTGGCAAAGCATCGTGGTCTGTCGACCACGTCATCCCAAGCAGACAGATACTGGATTCCCTTAGAATGACACCAGTAGCTTAGCCAATTGTTGAAGTCAACCATTTTGTCCTCGTACTGTGGTATCATTCTGGGCAATGGCAGAATGCTACTCGGGGCTAGGGTCATACCTGCCTGGTCTACAAGTTTGGAGAGCTCTTCCATGTCTCTTTTCATGTAGTCCTGGGTGGTACGTCTCAGGTCATTCACACCAACATGGACAATGACAGAGTCATATTTGTACTTGTTGTGGAGTGACCTGAGTTCTTGGGTTATGTGGTGGATCCTGTTACCCGACAGGCAGCTGAAAGTAACCTTCTCCTTGTTTAGCCTGGTGAGTGGGACATTAGTGTGCCTGCCTATAGAGTCACCTATGACTAGTGTGTTGGGTACGTTGATTTACCTTATTGGCTGTGGCTGAGTGGCACACTGACTCTGTGGGCTATGTGCCATTGGGGTTGTGTTGGGGGATGGAGGCAGCTTGCGTTTCCGCTTTCGAGGTCTCTGTTGCTTAGACAGATTATTATTGAGAGCCTCCGTGAATGTTTTTGTGTTACTATGTGTGGATTATGGTGGTGTAGATTTAGTGAGACTATGTGATGAGTGTGGTATGATGCAAATGTTTACCTTCTCCACATGACTGTCAGAGTCAGTCTTGGATGGAGAGAGCTTTACCTCCAGTTTGGCTAGATAAGTGCATCTCTCACAGGTTGTAGTGTTGGGTGGTAGGCGGCGAGGGTTGTCTGTGTACATGAGGCAATGTCTACATTGCCTCAAGATGTCCAGATTCATCAGATAGACAGGAGAGAACACTGGGAGCTGACCCTTGGACATGCCTGAATATAAAACTATTTTCCCCTCGATAAGTGAGGAAAGTGAGTACAAGAGCTATTTTACTCTAAGCAAGTGAGAAAAGCATGTACAAAAACTGTTTACCTCTAGGTAATGAGAAAGATTGAGTGTTATAGTAATTAGTAGCTTACGTATTGCTTACAAGTTCTGAACAAGTGCTGAGCATGAATAAGCAATCCAGATAGGGTCTTGGATAACATAAATACACTGTCCTCCCCCCCAACAGGTACACAATCATATATCCATGTACACTACAGAGCCGCTGTAACCACAACTATGCAGGTACAAGCTGCACTCAGGCTGCATGGGACCTGTCCGCATTCCAGGTTGTATCATACATATATGGCAAAACAAGTTGCTCTCCACATACACATCATGTAAAACATAGCTCCATGGCAGGCTGTGTACACACTGAATGGTGCACACCAAGAGGTATCACAACCCACAAAGGGGGAGACACCACTGATAATGGGAAGTACTGCACTACTACCCTGCTGAGTCTGGTCTGAAAGGCCATGAACCTTGATTGAATTATTTGATGTCAGCAGTACAGATGTAGATGACAGTAAGGTTGATTTCACACTGCATATCATAACCTTGCCAGGTCATAGGACAGCATCACCCATACTGTGTTCCACCTGCACTCAGTATACTAGATGTACATTCCTATGTCGCAGGAGTGTTTTGCAATGCGACTGCTGGCAGAACCAACACTACAGAAGATGTCTGAATAATACATGCACATCACAGCAGTGCCAGCTACAGTAAGACAGGGTTAATTCATTGTACTCCCCCTCATTGTAGTCTATACCACACAGACTAATGGAAGTCATCTTCCTATTAAAGTATGTGAATGACTATGACCTTGGAGCAGTAGCTGACAGAGTGTTGTGGACAACATAGAGAAGGGGCTTTGTGGGCGAGGTGTGTGACATATGGGCACAATCTGACAGCTACATATTGCATTGTCACCCCTATGTTAATAACCCTGTACCCATGAACCACCACCTAGGCAGCGGTCAACATAATGGACACTGTGTGTAAGGGATGCAGCTGGGCAGTTGTCTTTCCTGTGATAGTTACGTCACCACACCTGTCAGGTAGTCGTATGTGGCAACCCTACTCATGACAGGGTGCCATCCATGAATATAGAGATCATTGTCCAGCCATACTCAACACTCAAGTGACACATATTAGATCACATAGGTTCATAGGTTGGTACTAGGCTATCAGCCCTAGGGCCTATACAAGCCTAGCCATAACAATTCCCTGGCTATTTCTTCCCACACTATTTACTTCCCTGGACCCCTGTCTAGCAGGGAGTCTGACATGATCCCCGGGGTGAATTTCCTTTCTCCCATCCAGTTGTCAAGGTTCCTTTTGAAGAGGGCCAAAGAAGCACTCTGCATTTCCTTTAAGGGGTATTAGCCATGTTCAGATGGCCTACACCAGCCTCCCCATTCCCCATCTCCACTATGTAGCAGTGATGCCTACCCTGAATAAAGCCATGTCCAACCCAGTGATGTTGGACATGCTACACGTACACATCCTGATCTCAAACACATACTTCATGGACATCCACCTTCCTAGTACTAGGATCCCCACATGCTGGACAGATCCTTGTCCCATACACTTTACATAGTCCTGCCATACTATGCATTCCTGTCCAGCAAAGCTGCACATCACCCTCCTCTCAGACATGGTGTGATGACCGCATGGTAAATGTATCATTAACCCTGTGGATCAGTTATGTGGCACTGCTCCACCTAGCCCCAGAGACCCACCTGTCAGCTACAGCTAGGTAACCTTTCATCCTAGATTCATACATGGTCCATGGCATATAGCCTACTAGTTGACTTTGACTGTACATGCTATAGTTGATATCCATCCCTGCAAATACCATCTGACTAGCCAGTGTCCCATGTGTATAACACGTGCAACACAGGTGATACATGGCAGGATGTTGAATTGCTGTACAGGGCTGTGTAGATGTATTTGGAAAAACACATACATGTAAAACCGTCTGTGAGCAAGTCTGCAGGGTCACAGGGCATGTCCGTTAAGGCAGTGTAAGTCTTTATATGTGACATATACACAGCATCAAGGTCAACTGCATTAATGTGGACACATCCAGCCATGTGCTAATAGGTAGGAACACCAGTACAGGCAAACAGACATGCCCACATCAAGAAAGCATCCACATGAAGTATGAGCAATGTAATCAGGTGACAGACACACATATATGGTGATAATATCCAATCACCATTGAGTGTCACATGTGTGTGACACAAACATGTCACTGGTGTCAGTGTCATGTAGATTTGCAAAGACAACTATTTAATCGTAATAAATGTGATACACATGTATGTTCAGCTGTAGCTCTGTATGTCTCTGTGAGTTACTTTGACCTGTCTCCATCATTATGTCTTCCAGGTATGCTGCGTGCAAGGCTACCCCCCTTATACCCGCTTGGAGGATGAGGCCCTCATCCCATACCTACATGACAATCATGATATCCTGTTCAGCCATGTGCCACAAGATGCACAGCTGCAGGATGCCCAGTGGATGGAAGTTCGCAGGAGGGTTAATGATGTGGGTGGCCACAACTGCACATACCAGCAGGTGTGCAGACACTGTACAGACCCCATTAGATGGGCAAACAGCATATGAATGCAATCACCAGGGAACAAGGTGCAACAGGTGTTGGGCCACCAACCCAGCCCCCACTCACACGTACCGAGGAGCTACTGGCCAACCTGGGGACACCTGCAGAACAACATCCACAAGCCTTAGCCAATATTGTGGAGGTGAGTGTCTCTCAACCACCGAGCCTGGAGTTGCCTGGTAAGTCACTACTGCACCTATAACAACTATATTCCATATAGTTACATGTGTCACTGTACAATATGTAATGTAACATCATATGCAAGGCATGTATACACACATGCCGCATACTATAGTATGCCACTCTGTGTATGCACACATGTGCATATGCCATAGTATAGTCTATTGTACTGGTGTATGTGTTAAGATGCACATTGCACCCTGTAGCTATCATACAGGCATGGATAATGATCATACTGCTGTGTTACTCCTATTTAGGTACCTCTGGCGTTCCGCTGCGACAGCAGCCCGTTGCAGGCAAGACTGTTATTATTTATCAGGCATCTTAATGTACAGATCTATCTGTCATGTGGCCATTTACCACATGTACACATAATGTTTGGTCCTGTCACAATATACAGGTCGGACCTGCAATGCATCACAATGGCTATCCATGTACAATACTTGCAAACTATGTGAAACACTGACATGAAACCTCACAAACTGTCATTGCCAGATGGGTGGACAGCTGTGCATACAATGGTGGATGTGCTGTTCACTGTAGGGACATGTACTACAGATCAGAACTACACATGTGGGGAATACAAACAGTACTACACAGTGAGCTGGAGTATGGCCAGCCCACATGATTCACTGATGTGGATCATAGCCCTGCTATGAATGTCACACAATGTGATGTGCTATCTTGACATGTCTATGACATCTAGTGGCCTGGCTGCAACACTGCCTAACTATCCTGAAAAACATATCCCACATACCACCCTTTGTCTGCATAACCCTGTCGTCAGTGGATCATATGACATCTATGGGTGTATGTCATATGGGAAAACACAGACATGTGAAATAGACACCCGTCACAATAATTTGGCCAACACGTGTACACACATGGCCATGGAGGATGGCCAGAGACATGAAGCAACACACACAGTAGACGTGATGTGCTTGTGTGTACACCCTGTCGTACATTGGCTCCACGTGGTCCAACTATGGCCTTTGTGTAATGGTTAAATTGCAGATGTGAAACACAAGACTTCCTACAAGCCTGTGCACATCTTGTGTAGGCATGACATCAATCCACCACATAAGATGTGTTGAACATCTTGAGTGTGTCATGACATGACAGCAGTCACCTGTACAGTATCCACATCAGCCCACAGATACAGTACATTCCCCTTGCTGGTGTCGGACATCAATGTCATCCTTGCTCCCCGTGTGTGTGTGTGTGTGTGTGTGTGTGTGTGTGTGTGGTACACAGATGTCATGTGGGACATGGTGTACTGACGAGTTCGCCATGTCTGGCCATAGTTGCCAGGCAGCAGCAATATGGTTGCAGATGTGCAGGGGTGTCATCCGTATACACTTCAGTGACCTGTGTCACGCATTCCACATCTTGGTTTAGTGTGTATACACCTCAGTGACATGGGTCACATTCCACAGTATATATGTATTGTATCTGAACACAGTCATGGCTATGAACTGCGTCTGTAACTCACACTGCATAGCAACAGAGATGCCTCATGATTCCCTGCAATGGCCATGTACATCAGCTAAATGTGCAGTATATCTGTAGGGCAGACAGACAACACTGCATTGGCACACCATTACCCCACTGTATATTTGACAGGACACCACTGTGTTAAACAAGTATGCATGTCATTGCACAAGTCAGCAGATTACATGTCATACTACATGTGATTGTCAAGGTCATATGTCACACATCAGGCAGGTGTACTGTTAACCTGTGCTGGTCTACATGGTGTAACACAGGGATGTATGCTAACTACTACTATGATTGTGTAATTTGCATGCCTTCTGCTATGACACATGCATGCTGTTGTGTGCAAAGCAGGGATGATGATAACCACCACTATTATTGTCTGCACTGCATACTGTCTGCCGTATCACATGCATGTTGCATGCCTTCTGCCATATCACATGCATGTTGGGTGCCATATCACATGCATGTTGGGTGTCATAGCGTGTGTGTGAGTGTGTGTGTGTCTGTGTATGTATGTGTGTCTTTGTGTGTGTGTGTGTCTGTGTGTGTATAGATTGTAAAGTACAGTTTTTTCTACCCCTCACAGGTGATGTAGGTGCGTTTCCCTCCTGCGGTCCATCTGATGTTAGTGTCCCCACAGACTCTAGCAGTGATGATGAACATATGATTGAGGCACAGGCAGGGTTGTCAGGCACTGAATTTGTGCCATTGGCTGCCATTCCACCTATATCCCCCTCATCCATGCACACATGTCTACCAATTGCAATGCCTATAAACATGCCCAAATGAAACGATTGTACGACCTACACACATGTACATGTAGTGGTGTGCATTCAGATGCCATGCATGTGCAGTTGCTGATGTATGCAGTTGACGTGAATCTTAGTACATCATGCAGTTGCAATGCAGCCTCCACATTGCCAACTGTATATGGTGATATGCTGAATGTATGGAAAGATGTGCCTCAGGTATGGACAGATGTGTGGAAATAACTAAGTGGCGGGGCATCTTTGCAGATGGATGTTTGCTGAGGACAGCTCACAGGTGTGCCACAAGCGGTCCTACAATAATCTGTGTAACCAGTAAGCAAAGGTTTTGTTAATTGAAGGGCATAACACACAACATAGACAGTGGACACATAGTGCATTACGAACAGCCCTGTGCTACTAAGTGTGTGAGCATGCCCAGTGACACCCTGTGTTGGTTATGTGCCTCTATGTGTATGGGCATGGCTATTGTCACTCTGTATAGTGATAGTAGTTGTCCATTCCACAGATGGGCATACTCCAGGTCAGGATGAATTCCTACTTTAAACACACAGGTTCACAGGTATGTACATCTTAACTGCCAGCATCCCTGTTGATGTCCACATTCCTAGAAGGTCATATTGACATCCTTGAAATGTATAATCTGTGTGGCACGACTCATAACTATGTAGTATTGTAATAGTGATCTGTAGCTAGGCAGGTGTTCTGTTCCCACCACTGGCGTGTGTGTGTGTGTGTGTGTGTGTGTGTGTGTGTGTGTGTGTGTGTGTGTGTGTGTGTGTGTGTGTGTGTGTGTGTGTGTGTGGTGAGTGTGTCTGAGGACTGAATAATGCTTTTAGACTGCTCACACTCCATACAGTTCCTATACCCACCTTTGACAAGGCTGATGATGTCACCCACCTAGAAATACACCTCTGGGAGTGCTGTGACCCAGTAATGCCAGTAGCGCATTCTGTAACTGCATAATGCTATTGTGTGATAAAGTAGTTAGTTTGGTGTTCTACTCCCAGAATTGCCAAGTGTGTGTGTGTGTGTGTGTGTGTGTGTGTTTATCCCCATCTGCCTGAGGACTGAGTAGTGCTTTTAGACTGCTCACACTCCATACAATTCCAATACCCACCTTTGGCAAGGCTGATGATGTCACCCACCTAGAAATGCACCTCTGGGTATGCTGTGACCCAGTAATGTCGGTAGCACGCTCTGTAACTGCGTAATGCTGTAGTGTGATAAAGTAGTTAGGTCAGTGTTCTACACCCAGACTTGCAGAGTGTGTGTGTGTGTGTGTGTGTGTGTGTGTGTGTGTGTGTGTGTGTGTGTGTGTGTGTGTGTGTGTGTGTGTGTGTGTGTGTTTGTCCTCATCTACCTGAGGACTGAGTAATGCTTTTAGACTGCTCACACTCCATACAATTCCTATACCCACCTTTGGCAAGGCTGATGATGTCACCCACCTAGAAATGCACCTCTGGGTGTGCTGTGACCCAGTAATGTCAGTAGCGAGCTCTGTAACTGCGTAATGCTGTAGTGTGATAAAGTAGTTAGGTTGGTGATCTACTCCCAGACTTTCCAAGTGTGTGTGTGTTTGTCCCCATCTGCCTGAGGATGTAATAATGCTTTTAGACTGCTCACACTCCATACAATTCCTATACCCACCTTTGGCAAGGCTGATGATGTCACCCACCTAGAAATACACCTCTGGGAGTGTTGTGACCCAGTAATGTCGGTAGTTCATTCTGTAACTGTGTAATGCTGTATTGTGATAAAGAAGTTAGCTCGATGTTCTACTCCCAGACTTGCCAAGTGTGTGTGTGTGTGTGTGTGTGTGTGTGTGTGTGTGTGTGTGTGTGTTTGTCCCCGTCTGCCTGAGGACTAAGTAATGCTTTTAGACTGCTCACACTCCATACAATTCCTATACCCAGCTTTGGCAAGGCTGATGATGACACCCACCTACAAATACACCTCTGGGAGTGCTGTGTCCCAGTAATCTCGGTAGCGTGTTCTGTAACTGCGTAATGCTGTAGTTTAACAAAGTAGTTAGATTGGTGTTCTAATCCCAGACTTGCCAAGTGTGTGTGTGTGTGTGTGTGTGTGTGTGTGTGTGTGTGTGTGTTTGTCCCCGTCTGCCTGAGGACTGAATAATGCTTTTAGACTGCTCACACTCCATACCATTCCTATACCCACCTTTGGCAAGGTTGATGATGTCACCCACCTAGAAATACACCTCTGGAGTATTGTAACCCAGTAATCTGGGTAGCGTGTTCTGTAACTGCGTAATACTGTAGTGTGCTAAAGTAGTTAGGTCAGTGTTCTAATCCCAGACATGCCAGGTGTGTGTGTGTGTGTGTGTGTGTGTGTGTGTGTGTGTGTGTGTGTGTGTGTGTGTGTGTGTGTCTGCCTGTATGAGACTAGTACAGTGCTTTGTAGAGTATGTACTCTCTGTACAAATCACATGACCACCTTTGTCAATCTGTTGTCACCCACCTAGGTCTACACCTGTAGGTGTGCTGTAACCCAGTATTCGCTGTAGCGCATGCCCTAAAAGCATATTGCTGCAGTGTGATACGGTAGGTAGGGGTTCATATACAGGACATGGCAAGTGTGTGTTTGTCTGTCAGAGCCTGTGTAGAGGTGGTTGTGTGTACGTCTTACCATTGGACATGTTGGGGATTGGATTTTGTAGTTTTCTATATGGTGTCTGTCTTATGACACATTGGCCACCTCAGAAGAAGTACAGCTGTCAGTCAACCACGAGACTGTGTTGGCATGCCATATCCCTACATCTGGCAAAAGGCCTGGTGAACAAAGTATGCAACCCTACTAGTACCCGGTATATGTCCTGCACCCATGTGCCATGCACAAACACAGTTGGCTAGGATATCCCGCTATGTTGCTAGTACCATGCACATTGATGACAGATAGTAGGCATGGTGTGAATGCACTGGCCTGCAGAGGACATGGCAACCTGTACAGTGGTACAATAGGCACATATTTGCGGACATTGTGCCTTCACTATGTTCCCCAATGGATGCCTGCAACATATGTGGTGCCATCAAATGTGATCCACAGAGGCCATACAATGCCATACACATTTTCCCTGTATGGACCAATGCCACTGACACCAGGGAATACCTGTATCATACTATCAATGCAGGTACAGGGTCGACCTGCTCACTATAATCAGGTTTTGCCACACCAAGACAGTATTAGCATATCGGGGGATAACAGTCTGTGTACACAACATGTGCCTGCCAAACCAGGTACACCTGTACATGTCACTGTACAGTATTGTGGGACATGCACATCCTGGGCAATGTCCATGTGAAGGACTTTCAAACACAGACATGGCATGCATTGCAAAGCTATGGCCATACACATTGGTAACCAGAATGTCAGGGCAGATCATGCAGTACCCATCTGTGTGGGACATTGCAGACACTACATTCCTGCACTGCACACCATTGTCGGGTGATGCGATGCCAAGGCGTACCCCTCACCCAGCCTTGTACAGCCAGCTTGCACAGCCAACCACTACACACCCATGCAGCAATGCATACATGCATGTCAGTACTGGTAGCTGCTGCCAACCACAGTATAACCCTCATTGGCATACCAACAGATGTCAAACACTTTCACATGTCCTAGCCCATAGAACCTCCAGATATCCCCTGTGGTGCATGTAGTCCTGTGCATTACTGCAGTGTGGCAAACTAAGTAGTTAGGTTGTGTATTTGTGGCCCTAGCAAAGAGTGTCAATGCATGTCCATTAGACAGTGTGGTTGTGGTGACAATGGCATCTGTTCACATGAACAGCCATTTGTGCAACACCTAATGTTCGTCTACTATATCTCTGTTGCAGATGTCACTCACCTACACACATATATGTTCTTACAGCACAGCAACATGTCGCCTTTGTGGCACATGTAGTAACATCATGCACATGTGATAGTAATGACTAGTCAGTCAGGGGTTTGACCCCTGTACTGTTAGGCATGTGGCAGATGATGCTTAGGGTTAAGTCTCCAAGCCCTTCTCTGGTGTACGTTGCCTGTCCTACCCACACACTCTCTGGTGGATGTGGAGGTGTACACCTGCTCAGCTGCAGCATGTGTATTGCAAGTGATGGACATGATCAGGTGATGGCCTCTGCACCTATTGCAGTCCTCCTCTAGCTGATTGCATGTGGAACAGCTGTGATGGTGTTCCCATAGCCATTTGCATGATAAACACAGTACGCTATCTAGGGAAAACATGTTGGTATTTGGCCATAACAGTTGCTGTGAGTGGTATTTGGCCATGACAGTCGCTGTGAGTGGTACCTGGATGTGGTGTTCTGAAACAGCATCACAGATGATACCTGGATGTACCTCAAACATCATACACAGTGGGAAATAGCCTAAGGACAGGAGGGTGATGTGCCACACATGACTACAGCATGTAAGTGTAGCTATGCTGCATTGAGAGTACTGCCTGTTTAACATGTTGTATGTGGTAATGGCTATTCTGCATGTTTTAATACAGACATGACAGTACTCTGTTCATGAGGGACCCCCATCTGTAGGGCCATCTGTGAACTGGTCAGTGTATAGAACCATTTGTTTCCTGTGTTACACACTGAACACATATCTGTGCACAGCAGGAGCATAGTGTGAGGATTGCAGACAGTACATAATGATAGGGATGTGTTACTGCCATCGCATCCCTGACTGGACATATGTCACATGAAACAGTGGTATGACAGACACTATCTGGGGTTCCCAGTGACAAGCCAATAATGAGCAAATGTTCATAGCTGCGGTCACACATCTACTACACATTGTACAGATGGCATGCAGTATATATTCATGTGTTGTGCTCCCTCTGCAAATGTATACCATCTGTTGTGTTGGGTTGATGGTGATATCTATGCATACTGTTGTAGGTAATCCTGTATGCTGTTGTCTATCACTAAGCCATATATGGGCTTAAACTGCAACACCATAGGCTGCAAGGGTTGGGAGGTCCCAGCAGAACCTCCTGTCCCACTTCAGCTGACCATGGCGCCGGGCACCAGCACATCTGGGGCTCAGCCTTGGACATCAACCTCTGTTGGCTCTGCACCACCTTCTGGTGGTACCACCACTGAGGATGGGGCATGTTCCCCCTGTGAGGAGGACCAGACATGTACATGTCTGTGTTCATGTGATCTTGGACGTGTTGCGTTGGGGGTTTCCTAAGGGGTCTGAAGCCAGATACGCAAGCTCAAGGGCAGAGTGTCACATTTACAGGGTGATGCTGCCCCTCCTGGATAGCTACCAGCACTGCCTCCTTTGCAGCTGTTTAGGTGCAGTGGTGGCTGCCCATGGCTGGAGACTTCCATTCCACTGTTCCCATGGGCTTGTCATTGCCGAACACCCATCTCTGTCTGAGGTGTATCCCCCCACATGTGTCATATACCAACCTTGTAAGCTGTCTTGTCTGTGATCCTGCCCTACCTATCCTCCACAGTCATACCTATTCTCCTTCCCCCACATCCGACCCTCACCCTACGGAAACATAAGGCCAATCAGCTCCTAGGACAACATCTGCCCTATACATAGCTGTCTATTTCACACACGTGCCCACTGGACACATGTAACCCTTGTAATATGCATCACAACATACTCCTGTTATCCTCACCCCTGTCTCTCAGGCGCACAATCCTGATATGCACATCACTCCTAAATGGTCCAGGTACACGTGATGAGGATGACCCCATTGTACACACAACACTACTTGTCCCTCTGTGGTTACCCCATTTACCTTTATCATGATGAGGATGTTGGACACAGCACCTTGCATGAGTACTGTACACATTTAATGATTGGACAGGTACTGTTGTGTTAATGTACATTACATGCACAGCATGATGTTTACAGCCAATGTACAACTGTTTGCATGTATGAATGACACATGTCTGTCTGAGGGAGTTTTGAAATTACATAGAACAACACCACTAAATAATACAGGCTTTGCTGGTGTTTCCCGTTTCATTAGTTTGGAATGCTTTGTTGCCACATGGTATGTTCCTGATATATCTCTATATATGTATGTACCTATATGCTGGACATAAACACTCATATATACATCTACATGATGGGATACATTCCTATACTGTTGAATGACTGCGCTGTATGATATGTTTGTGGTACTGTCCGTTGTCTGTATATCTGCCATGGCGTGTTGGTAAATCACATTAGCTGTGTGTGCAGGGTCCTGGTTCTGAGCCTTGCAGAGGACATTTATTTGGTTGCAGGGCAGAACAAGACCATTGGATATGGAGGGAGTAAGGCACATTAAAGCAGTTGTGAGCGGGTGTGCGTGGGTTTGCATGGTGTTATGCAATGCTAACCTCTGGTTACAGCTTCTTACACTCGGTTAGCCTCTACATTGCTTTACCAGTGCAATACTCGCATACTGGTAGCCAAACAGGCTTACACCTGCTCGCTCCCACACTTGCAAATGCACCAACATTGGTGCTTGCATCTGACACGCACACCCCTGGGTGGGAGCGAAGGCCACAATATTACCTTGTGATGCGTATTACATCGGATTACATGCCTACAGCATCGGGAATGGCTGCCCATTAGGCGACAGCATGCCGTTCGACTGTACGGAATCGGCAGCCTGTCCAGTGATTTATTCATATTATTTGTGCATTCCTCTTACAATCTGCTCCCATCTTGCTGATACATGGAAACCGAGACTCTTCAATACAAGCAAGTAATTGGGTTTTGGGAACCACATCCGTCAGCCGAGTCATGCTACCGCATACCTATTATAGGGTTGCCACCTTTTCAATTGCCCAAGGTGGGACTTTTATGTAGAAACGTCAGATTTTGCAGGGCAAAACATACCCACAGCCAGTACAAAGGAAAGAACTTCTATGTTTTGCCTAAATAAAAGCTTATTCTTGTAGCATTATACTTGCTTATTCTGTTTCTTATAACATTTAGGTGTTTCAGATATAAAATAATTATTTTATGCAACTACTACAGACAATATAGGAAATATGTGTCCTAAAATCTCAGGACATTTGCCATATTTTCAATTATTTTGCAGGACACAACTGCCCAAAGGGGACTGTCCCTCACAAAGGTGGACAGGTGGTAACCCTAACCTATTATTCTATCATCTTTCTAAGGTAGTCAGTGGAATATGCGCTTTCTGTCATGATCAGACCTCTCATATGAATGGGGATGAATGAACACTGAATCAGGGACACTGCATAACAACATCAGGGAAACATTTAGAAGTTTGGTGTTATTAACCTGACACATTGATAGACCCAGGGCATATGTATTCATACACATTGTCTGAGGTACATGCTGTTTATAACTCTTACATGTTGTCATTATTCATTACGTGTATTCCACTGCCTTTACTCCTAATATCACTAGTTCTAGGAGGGTTTAGGTGGGACAGATTTAGATTCTGTGTCGTAATCACGGATGTCCCTGGTAATCGGAGACAGTTCAATGGTATGGTTCCAATGTGTTCCCCCAATGGTTTACGGACTATCCAGTGGATGTGCTGTTAGGGTTTGGGAGGTATGGGCATCTGCTATGCCCACATCGGAATATTACTTACATTCACGGGGCAGTCCTAATGCGGCTCTGCCAGCCAACACCTGCACGCCTAAGCCGATAATCGCATACCCATAGTTCCCCTACCTGCCACTCCTCTACAGCACTCATCCTTACTGTGGGCACAGGTGAGGTATAAACACACCACTACACACTGCCCACTCTCCCCATGTCGGGACACATGTCGTACATTGTGTCGACCCATGTGTTATCAGGCTTGCACAACCTACTGGTCCATGTACATCTACAGCCTGGTCAGAGAAATCATTACAGGGCCTGGCTCCAGTCATTAATTTTTGGTGTCCCACAAGGAACATTGATGTCTATGTTTCAAGTGTAGACCTTGCAGATCTCTCCCACTGGTAGTTTCCTGCCGGTGGTCTGGGAAGCAGTGGTGTATTTACCTTTATTGTGTGTCTGTATGTCTCTCCGGCCTAGCTGGGGGTGGTGATGCTGCATGTTACACGTTTATTTACTGGAACTCCCACCAACATATGCTTGGCCTGTGAACA